>NC_072732.1:156807798-156983497 GCF_026930045.1 Uloborus diversus | reverse complement strand
AGCACCTTTGTCCTAAACATTTAAGTATATACACATCATAAATCAATTGTTATTAATAACAACACTTTTTTTTTTTTTTGCTACAATTTATCATCTTTTACTTAAGTTTTCTTCTGCATATAAAATACCAGACACCCGGTTATCACATTAAGAGGCTGGACGCAGATGTTATCGCTGAGATGACATCTGCCTCCAGCTCGGTTATTCGCTCTTCCGGACTGATGAGTTCTAATAAAAACGAAACTGTAGTCTCTGGATATGATAACAGGGCTGTCTGGTATAACATGTGGATTGCTTAAAAACAGCACACACACCATGCCTATACTTTACGGAAATACATTGATTTTACATTTCATAAAAGCTAGGGGGTACTTTGCCTGTCCTCCTCCCAGTATAATGTCACGACGCTCGTTAAGCATTTATGAAAATGGAATCATTTAACTTTAAAAACACGTAAGGGAACTTGCATCTTTCATTCCCATTCCGGAATGTTCCCTCTATTTGGTCTTGATAAGATTAAACTCGTAACCTTCGGAAGCTCATGTAATTCACGTGCTGGGAAAGTCACGTAGAACTTTCTAATCAATTAAGGAATGTTTGGATTATATACGCGTGTAACTCGCCGCACCCTACGCGTAATCAAGGCGAAGTTGAAAGTTCGGGAAAGATTGAGGTGACAAGGGTCGCTTTTCTGGGAATAAAACTCCACGTATTCAAATTAGATTGGAGATTCCATTCCAGTTTTTCCGAGAGAGAGAGAGAGACATTTTTAGAGTTAGGGATACTTGAGAGAGGAGGCTGAACTACGCTGGAGAGATGCAGCGGCTTGAAAATATGGGTGAGTAAATCTCCATCAGCTATTCCCCCTTAACTTTAAACTTTAAATTGAATTGTGAGACCAACATATGCACACTCATGTCCTGCCCTATTTGTCCAAATAAAGTATTTATTCAAAAACTATACGATCGGCCTATTTCCTTGTTAGTTCCAAAACACTAAACCTACAGATGGGGCGGCGTGACAACTTGGTGCCGTGTTCGACAATTTGCCCCATAAGGGACAACTTGGTTCCGAACCAACAAACAAATTAATAACTTGATTGTCAATTAATCCTGTAACGGACACTTTCTGCCGTTATGAACAAATGTGCATGTGGTGTTTTCACTTTTCAATATAATTTTGAACAGTTAGACAATTTGAAAAATTGCTATGGGTCACCTAAAATCTTTTGAGTTTCTCTTATGGTTTTCTTTTGTTATTTGTGTATGTGTTAAAAGTTTGTTTAGATCGTTCTGAAATGCATATTTATTTCCCCTCGCACGAGTTTTTTTAGTGAGTTTTCGGTACTTTTCCTTCTTAAATTGTGAATTTCAATTATGCCAGACACGCCAGAACAGAACCAGGTTCCCGGAATGGAACAAAACCCTATTCTACCTAATCCAAATAAGATAGCCGGATATCAAAATTTAGTAACTATTTTTGACGGAGAAATTTTTACTAATGTGGAGTATTTTGTCAAAAACTTAGAGGATATTGGGAAAATTGCACGATGGAATGATTCTGAACTTATCGCAGTTTTGAAAAGTAAATTAAAGGGTCCAGCTTTACAGTTCTTCATGAACGATCCAGAATTAATTAATGAGGAGCTATTTTCAAACATTAAAGAGAAGTTTATTAAATTTTTCGAAAATAGAACGACCTTAAGTCATAGGCAGCAACAGTTCTCCAACTGTCGCCAAAATCCCGGCGAGTCGGTGCGAAATTTTTCTTCGAGGGTCTCAAACTTAACGGTGAATTATTTTGGCCTTCAAAATTCTAGCAAAGAAGACGCAGGACCAATTGTAAATCAGACAAAACTAGCAAAATTTCTAGAGGGATTACAAACCCCTCTTAAACGGTTGGCGCTCAACAGAAATCTATCCACATTTGAGGAAGCAGTTGAAAATGCTCTCTTGGATGAAATAAATATGCAGTTCACTGATGGTACCGGAAACTGTAATAATTGTGCAATAGAACCCCAAAGTGCAATCCAAAATAAGCTAACAGAAATCCTTGATAAGCAAGCAGAAATTTCAAATCATATGATTAGTACACTAACAAACCACATACAAAAAATGAGCATACAGGAGCAATCGCCTCCTCCCCGTTACCCAAGCCCGCGTAACCATCAGAGAAATTATCTGAGACATCAGTCATGCATTCACTGCGGCCGCGATAACCACCCATCGCGTTCTTGCTGGTTTCAGCCTAATCAAACATACTCAAATAATTATCGCTACAATCGCTCGCGAGTAAGGGGAGCTAATCGAGGTGCACGAAACATTGCAAACAGATCTTATGAAAACTCGCATCAGCCGTTTGAGTTGGAAAGGGAAAATTTCAGCCCTTCTTATCAAGCTAGGTCATTCACCCGTGGTGCAGATAGGGGAAATGCGAGAAACACAGTCTCCGGGGATAGTAATCTTTTAAACTACCCAAGGAACCGATAAATCCCCGCCGGCTTCCTGAAACTTCTAGGGGTTGTTTTATTTCAGCGGACTATGAAACAAGCAGTTCTAATTTACCTGTCATTGCTCTGAAGGTAGCGAATACTGAGTTTTGGGCGCTTTTAGATTCGGGGGCAAGCAAATCCATTTTGAGTAGCAAAGCATTTCATTTATTGTCGCCAAAGTGTGTAAAAACTGCACCTACTAGTCCTAATATCAAAATTCGAACTTTAAATGGGCATGAAATTAAAATTAGGTCCTCTGCGTTAGTTTCAATTTCTATAAGTAACAACACCTTTCGTCATGAATTTTTAATAACTCAGAATAATTTTTGCTTTGACTATGATTTTATTCTTGGGTTTGATTTTCTCACTGCATTTCAATGCAAAATTAATTTCCATGAAAAGGTTGTTTCTTTTAAAGGGGGTGAAACTGAGATATACAAATATGCTAGTCAAACCGTTAATGTGCTCTTTAAGGATACTTATGCTAAGCTATCGAACAAACTCAAGCTTGAACCATTTCAATCGACGGTAGCAAAAGTTAAATTAAACAATGAAATTCCTATTGGCACTGATATAATGTTAACACCCTTAATCACTCGTCACGATATTGAAATTCATCATGCAATTTCTACCGTCACTTCCGATGGTACGGTACCGTTGCTAATAAATAACTTGTCCCACAAAACCCTTCATTTGAATAAGGGAATGAAAATTGCTCAAATTGAACCGGAAATCGATGTTCAGACGGAGGAAAATATTACGGACAAGCGAAGAAGGGAACTAAAAATAGAGGATTTTGATTTAACTAATGTTCCTTTAGAGGTGAAGAAAAAACTAACTGACTTGATATTCGAATACGCGGATATTTTTAGTACTTCACTGAAGACAATCGGCAAATGTACGCTGGAGGCTCCGCCTATAGAAATAACTGATCCCACTCCAATACAATGCCGACCATTCCCAGTTCCAGTCGCTTTACGTGATACTTTGAAAAAACAAATTAAAGAGTTAGAAGACGCGAAAATATTGGAGAAATCAAAAAGTAGATTTTCGTTTCCACTAATTTTAGTTAAGAAAAAAGAGCAAGGCGAGTATCGTTTAGTCATTGACTACCGGAAACTAAACCAAATTACGGTTTCCTCCACATATAGATTGCCTTTAATATCGGATATTCTCAATTCTCTTCGCGGAGCAAACTTTTACAGTACATTAGACGCTAATTCATCCTTTCACCAAATTAAATTGCGTGATGAAGATAAGCATCTAACAGCATTCTCGAGTCCGTATGGAAACTTTCAGTATAAATATCTTTCATTTGGAATGAAAAATTCTCCTCAAATTTGGCAAGAGATAGCAGATAAGGTGCTAAATGGTTTACAAGAGGAAAACATTTCAGTCTACATTGATGATATCATAGTACCCGCTAGTACAATTTCAGATTCTTTGCGAAAACTAGAGTTGGTCTTTGAACGTTTCCGTCAATACGGTCTTACCCTAAATCCAAAGAAATGCAAATTTCTTCAACCTAGCATACGATATCTAGGCCATGTAGTTGATAAGGACATCATAAAACCTCTCCCCCAAAATATCGAATCGATTAAGCATTTTCCAATACCAAATACAGTACGAAAACTGCGACGCTTTCTTGGATTAGCGAATTACTATCGTGATTTTATTCACAACTTTTCTGAAATTGTTGTTCCTTTAACGGATCTCACGAAATCAACACGGAAGTTTAAATGGACTTTTGAGGCACAAATCGCGTTTGACAAAATTAGAGAAAAACTCTTATCGGATGTTATGTTGGCACACCCCAATTTTGACGCCTTATTTTACTTAAACACCGATGCTTCGGCTACAGCCGTCGGCGCGTCTTTACTGCAAAAAGATGACAAAGGTATATTGCGACCGATTAGTTACTTCTCGCATAAACTTAAACCTCACGAGAAAAAATGGCCCGCTATACAACTCGAAGCTTACGCAATTCTACTCGCTATTCGACATTATAAAATGTATCTGTTTGGAAGGAAATTTAAAATTATTTCCGATTGTAAATCTTTGAATTATCTAGTTAAGTTGGAGTCGCCGGCAAATCGTCTTTCTCGTTGGCTTCTTGAATTGTCGAATTATGATTTTGACTTTGAGTATATTAAGGGATCCGAGAATTTCTTGGGAGACCTTCTCTCAAGGGATATCACAGAATCAATTAATGTAGTTAAAGTTGATGTACCAGATTTGGAAACAATTAAACAGGAGCAGAGGAATGACCCCTCCTTAAGAAATATAATTGACTACTTAGAAGATAAAACATCTGATTGTAAGGTCCAAACTGATAATTATTTTATGCATGATGGAATTCTAAAACATTTATCACCTCGGAGTAAACACGCAGTTCGCGATGACCTTCTTGAACAAATAGTTATTCCAAAAAAACTCATTCCGTACATTTTGGAAGGTTCTGAAACAGTGCATTTCGCATTTTCAAAAAATTATCGTTCGTTAAAAGAAAAGTACTTTTGGAAAAACATGTTCCGTGACATAAAGAATTTTTCTACAAGCTGCAAGTTATGCATTGAACGAAAAGGTTTTAGGCTAACAAAGTCACCTATACAAAATTTCACGATTCCATCACAACCGATGGCTCGTATAAGTTGCGATATTCTTGGTCCGCTTCCGCTGTCCGAGCAAGGAAACAAATATGTACTTACGGTAATTGATCATTTTTCTAAGTACTCTGTCCTTTTTGCCCTCAAAGATATTAGAGCTGAAACTATAGCTCCAAAACTTATGGAGGTTATTGTTACTTTTGGTGTACCACAAGCTATATTATCCGATCTTGGGTCAAATTTCCAAAGTAAATTATTTACAGAATTAGCAAAAAAATTGCAAATTAATAAACTTAAAACGACGCCATTTCACCCGCAAACTAATGGCCAGAGTGAATCTATCAACTTGCCCCTGAAAGCAAGCTTAACATGTCTCGCAGACAAAGTTAGCAACTGGGATACATATCTGAGTTACTACAATTTCATCTATAACAACTCATACCACGATACGACCCACGAGAAACCGTCATTTTTGATGTTCAATCGCGACATTAACCTGCCTTTCCACCAGCTAGAGCAGTCACCAAACATGCATTATTTTCCTTGCGATAATTACATTCAAGAAAATCTAGCGAAAATGCGATACGTATATCGTAATGTGTATAAAAACTTGGAAGATTATGCGGAAAAACAAGCTCAGGTTAGAAGTCGCATTGCAGTATCTAAATCCTTTGTGCCAGGTCAAAATGTATATTTACATACCCCAGCAGCAACCCAGAAAACCGGTCGGGCGTTAGCAAAAAAATTTACAGGTCCTTACAGAGTGATTGAAAAACATTCCAATTTAAATTACTCCATTATGGATCCTAAGAAACCCTATGCGAAGCCAACTCGTGTTCACGTCGATCGCATGTTTGCTTTCGTCGAAAGAAGGCCAGACCTTCAATTACCAATAGAGAAAGACAAATCATTACAAACTACCCACTCCCAATCGCAAAGTTCGCCCGGAAATCCGAATCGAGAAGCGCATCATCCTACTTTCTATTCTGAAACCGAAAGCGATACTGAAGATTGCGTCTTGTTTACTTATCCTCAGCCTATCATCCAACCGCACCCCGTGCAACCCGCCGCAACCCAAAGCGATAACAGCCCAATTCCGCAAAAACTTACTTCTCCCGATAGTGGAACAGGAGAATCAAGCACTTCGGAGACCGCCCGGATAGAAAAGAGTGAAATCGTCGATAATTCAACAAGTTTGAATTCGGAAACAGAACCCCGTTATCCACTGCGCTCCCGTTTAAACAGAAACGTCGCGAATCAAACAACCAGCGCTCCTAATGCATCCATTTCAAATAGAATACTTAATTGGGCAATGAATACTTCCCCAAACTCTGATAAGGGGTTGATAGATAAAGTGGCAGATGCTCTGTCTAATTCTTTAGCTGCGAATCTTGGAAACAATACTGATCAACAAATTAATAATATTGTATACAAACCGCAGAAAACTCGAATTTTCGTAAATAGCAGTTTGTCTGTTTAATTCACTACCCATTGCTCAAATATTACAGATTTCCTGTACATCGTATCATCATTTCACTAGTAGCAGTTTAGTTTACTTCTTTTGTGTGTATTTTTTTTTCTCTCTCTCTCTCCCGTCTTATCTCGTACCGAGCAAGGTGAGTCGACCGCCTTGTACTGTACGTTATCCAGCCTGAGCTTTAATTCTGGTGGGTCGCGCGGGCGCGCTTATCTCTTCTTTGGCACAGTTCTTGATAACACATAGTAAAGAGAGAGAGGGAGGAAAAAACTTTTTTTCATGAACTAATCAAAACAGTTTCTCGACTAAACTAAACTTGAGAAAAAAAAAATAGAGAATGAATTTTGTTTGTGTTTTTTTTTTATATTGAAAAAAAAAATGAGTAGCTAAATTAATGAGAGAAGGAAGAGAAAAAAAAAAAGCCTTAAGAGATCTCAATGGATGAGCCTCACTTACAGCAATGCTTTTTGAATGATAATGAGATAGCTTTTCGGCCAAGATGCGCCATTCTTTCCAAATCGCGGGGCAAACTAGGAAGTTGCGCTTGGCGCTTATTAGCGTCGATACACATATAGAAATATATATATGTATATTAACAGTTTTTTTTATAAGCATCTTAGTTTGCAAAAATGAATTATGAGGAAAATTAATATCTCAGAAGAGAGAGAAAAAAAAAAACTTATGTCCTTCTTTTTTTTCGATGGAGACACTCCCCGTATCTTTCTTTCCGCAGCATTCCTACTACTATGGATTCTAGTCCTCACCGTCGCCGATGCCGTTCGCATTTGCAGCAGACCCCCTGGACAAGCAGCCCTGGTCTGCAGAAATGCCACGTCCGCAGAACTAGCAGATATCGACCTGCCTCAAGATGCATGCACTGCTCACCGCTGCAGAAGGTGCACCGTGGTCAAAAGAACATTACTGTACACCGAGGGGAGCCTCAGCCAGCCGTCACAGTTTTTCGACCGGCCCACGGAAACAAAGGGCAACTTAACAGTTTTCAGATGCGCCGCCACATCGGAAGGGAACGATGAAACCTGTGATTGTGCTACAAACTGCACCGGCACAACAGAATTCTGCGCAGTTTATCCCGCATGTGTCGCATCTGCGTCATGTAAATGCAAAATCGAAACAGTTAACTACGCATTTTCCAACCTATCTCCTAAACGGTACCAAGAAAATCCGATCCTTGTAACTTTTGACTCATGCCTTTTCCAAAAGCCCACTTTTTCGCCCAGACACCTATTAGAATTTGAAAGTGCAACATTTAGTAATCACAACCTATCCATACATTACAATGATCCCATTGTCACGGTTCCAGGACCTGGGAAACTACTTGTCCGTATTTCAGGAAATGAACTGATAGTTAATATTAAGGATGACTTTAATATAATCCTACCACCTGAGTTTGTTTCCTATAAAACTAAGCTAACAATAATTTTTATTTCCGAAACCGGAAAAGCAGTAAGCGGAGAAGTCCTGCTCGAGGGCAAAACCATTTGCCGCTCTACGAACTGTTTTTTTTGTAGAGAATTCTTTTTTCAAGTACAGTGCTGGCCATCATATCTAGCATACACCCTGTACATTGGGCTGCTATTTTTAGGTCTTGTAGCCTTACTCCTGTTACGATATGCCATCCGAGGACTTGTATCTCTTTTAAAACTTTTTGCTGCAATTTTTATTTTTATATTCAAATTCATTAGGGCGATTTTTAGAATTTGCCTATTATGTGGTGCTCTTATTGGCTCAAAATTTCACGAACACTTTCATACCTTATATGCACATTTGGAGGAGCACGCCCCCGCAGCGAGACCTAACGTCTCTTTACTCGTCATCTTTTCTTTACTCGCCGTGGTTACTGCAGACTGCACCAGTCATTCGATTGTAGTTTCCAACATCGAAAACTGCAAATCCTTGGATGACCAACAACTATGCAAACTCTCTACTACAGCAGCTGTGACATTAAAATCCCTCAATTACGAAACGTGCCTTTGGTTTCAAGATAAACAAAAGAGAAACTTATTCAGTTTAAAAATAAAACTGATATCGGCACAATGCTCCTTTTCATCCAAGAGGGAATATTTTACATTTCCTGTCCAGGCACGAACAATTTCGCAATTAGCTTGTCCCCAAAATTATTACTGTGCATGGGGCGAACACTGTAAAGCGGGGAAAGATTTTGCCGCCTTAACAGAGGAAAGCCTTAGCTACCCTGGAGCTAACTTTTGCCATCCTTCCAGTGTTGGCAGCGGCTGTACCATTATCTCTCGAATGGGATGTCTTTTTTACCGCGTGTACTACATCCCGGACCTCCTTCATTCCTACGAGGTCCGTACCATTTCGGGACACCGCTGTTCTTACACGATTTCGGTGGAGCGATCGTTCAACAATTCAGTCGAATTATTGACTCTGCGTTCAACCGCCCACACGTCAGATGGCATTCACATGGAAGTCCAAGGGGCCTTACACCAACCTCAACTGCACCTGAGTGAGTCTCTAGTACTTAGAGTAGGAGACACATCCGAAGCCTACCTAGTGCCAACAAGCCCACGAAATATGCCTATAGCAGGTTTGATAGGACAAGTGCAGGCAAACGTCAGTTATTCTACTGATTTCCTCACGGCTCCATCGCTCACAGAGTGCGACTTCTTTGAAACAACTCTACGTTGCCGCAATAAACCTGATTACCTGCAGGTTCTCTACACTACAAAGGATAGGGCCTTGCCAATTGCTCGCTCTATGCATCTCCTTTCAATGCAGAAAGGACAATTAACGTCCAATTTATTATCAACCGCACCCGTAATTGTGCACTTGCATTTCACGGACTACAAAATTCTCCTGCAGACTTCAGATGTGTGTCCAAAATTGTCAGACGACAAAGTAAACACAAAAGGTTGCTATCAGTGTAACATTTTAAGTGAACTGTCCATTACCGCCCACTCAACGTGCCAGAAAGGAACGGTCACTGTAGAATTTCAAATTCTTACTCTTTTTACACAGACTTTAATTTTGGAAACTGAGCCAAAGGAATTCATTATAAAGTTTCAAGCCATGGTTCAATGTTATGACGAAAAAATTTGTCTCGTATCTCATAACATGAAAACCTGTAAACTGGTTTCTTTTTGTCTTAACGAACCAAGCATTGAACTAATTAAATTTAATACCTCTTATACAACTTCAATTCTTCATGAGGATTCCTTGGGCTCAGGATTTTTTAATTTGTTTACCATGCCGACTTTAAATGGCATTTTTTTTTCAATGAAAATGCTTGGAGCATTTCTTTTTATCATTTGTCTTAGTATAACTGTGTTCTCAACTTGTTTAACGTGTTGCCGTAAATAGTGCTACTATATTATATTTATTTATTTATTTATTTTTAATTTTATTTATTTATTTTTTTTTCTTCACTTTTTTTTTCTCTCATAAACTTTTTTTTCCTATTGGAACTTTCGGAATTTGAGAAAAGGAAAAAAAAGCAATATATTCTTGCATTTAATGAACTTACTTTTATGCATGATGTTCTGGGAACAAAAACGTGGATATTGTCCATTTTAAAGATAAGAGAAGGGGAAGAGAAAAAAAAAAAAAAAACTCCCATTTCCTTTATTTTTTTTTGCTCTCTTTTTCCCGCAGTGTTTTTTCTGTGAAGTATTGAATTCAAATACAATTTCTTTTTTTTCATTGATAGTTAATACTTCTTTTGTTTATATAGATACATATTTTATTTTATTCATTATTATTATTACTATTTTTTTTTTTTTTTTAAACCTTTCCCTTGGATGGAGTTTGTTTGTGTGTTTTATAATTGTACAAGTTTTATTTATGTCATTATGTGCATTTTATCTTTTCACTATTCATTACAATTGTTTCACCCATTCTGATGTACATAGCTGATGGAGTTCCGCCACCTTTTTTTTGTTTTTCCTTGTGTCAACGATTGTTTTTTTTTTTTACCTTTTTTTTCCATGGTTATTGCGGAGATGTCACGACGCTCGTTAAGCATTTATGAAAATGGAATCATTTAACTTTAAAAACACGTAAGGGAACTTGCATCTTTCATTCCCATTCCGGAATGTTCCCTCTATTTGGTCTTGATAAGATTAAACTCGTAACCTTCGGAAGCTCATGTAATTCACGTGCTGGGAAAGTCACGTAGAACTTTCTAATCAATTAAGGAATGTTTGGATTATATACGCGTGTAACTCGCCGCACCCTACGCGTAATCAAGGCGAAGTTGAAAGTTCGGGAAAGATTGAGGTGACAAGGGTCGCTTTTCTGGGAATAAAACTCCACGTATTCAAATTAGATTGGAGATTCCATTCCAGTTTTTCCGAGAGAGAGAGAGAGAGACATTTTTAGAGTTAGGGATACTTGAGAGAGGAGGCTGAACTACGCTGGAGAGATGCAGCGGCTTGAAAATATGGGTGAGTAAATCTCCATCAGCTATTCCCCCTTAACTTTAAACTTTAAATTGAATTGTGAGACCAACATATGCACACTCATGTCCTGCCCTATTTGTCCAAATAAAGTATTTATTTAAAAACTATACGATCGGCCTATTTCCTTGCTAGTTCCAAAACACTAAACCTACAGATGGGGCGGCGTGACAATAATATTCATGTTATATATACTTGTCTAATTTGTTTTCATAATTTTAGATTATGTGAGAAAGAATTTCAAGTTATTGTGTACAGATGCAGTTATAGAGGTTGCAGTCAAATACTGTTTGTTCCAGGGCGAAGTTAATTATTGTTGAACTTTGACATGTAATTGAAATTATGTATTAATACATATGAGTGTGTGTGTGTGTATGAAACTTATTGTGAATAAAGTTTATGTATAAATTTTATGTGTCAGTTTCTCTAAAGAATACTAGAAAAAATGAACTATTTTTTAATTTTTTTTTTCTTTCTTGGTATATATTATAAAAGATAATGTTCTTTCAGTATGCTCTGTAAAAACATCTATGAAGCATTGTTCTTCTCAGAGAACAAAAGTAAAACAACTCACAATTTCTTACTTAATTGAATGTACCTGCATGACTCAATTAAATCAATAGAACCATTTTAAATCCAATTTTTTAAACTATGAAAAATAGTACAAACCTGCCTAAATCAGTAGAAAAGTTGGTATTCTTGCGTTCTATGTAACTAGTAAACTATGCAATAAGTACTTTATACTCTTCACTATTTAAAAATTTAAGTTTTTTTTAAGTAATAAATTTCATGTACAGAGGTTTCATATAAAAACAGTAGCAAGTATATATAAAAGTAGAAAATTTTGTTATTCCACTTTTTGTGTATTGCTAAAAAGATTTCTGTTTTAACAACTACACTTAGTGTACATTCAATAGCAAAATAATAATACTTAGACGAGGTTGGGTTTTTGACAAAAAAAAAGAACCTGTTTTTGACATGACCTGTTGAAAACTCCAATACTGACATTGATAATTTTTATAAACACATATGGTTTTCTGATGCTGAAAAATTATTTCACATTATATCATTAAAATTAATAGTTCAATTAATAAGTTTGATTAAAATTTTCTTGTAAATTTGTTACACTGTAAAAGTAGTTATGGATAACTGTTACAGCTTGTTTTCAAAGTAGTTTTGTGTTAAACTTTTTAATAACTTAATTTATTTGTAACAATTAGATACAATTAATTTTATCGATCAAAAAGGCTTTCTAGGAAAGGATTTATGCAATGTCTCTTTTCTTTTGAGTAAAAATGAAACTAAGTTGATCAGCACTCAATAGTTAAGTATAATCGTATCTAAATATTTTGAATGGTGCTATTTACTTTTTTTATGTTATTAATTTTTTCTCTAATACAAATATTCTCTGTTTATAGAGGAACTAATAGTTGCTTAATAAAACCAAAGACATAAGTGTCAAAAACTTAAATACCAACGCTAAGAGCTTTTGTAGCGGTTATCACTCAATTCAGGATGTCTCAGCAAAAGTATGGTGGGAAAGTTTTAGACAAAACAATATACCCATGTTCAGCATCAATAGAGAGGATATTCTCCAGTTTTGAATAGATCCATTCCAAACTTAGAAATAGACATGGTGTACAAAAGGATTTGAAATTAGTATTTTATCACTGCATGCTTTGAGGAGAAAAGATTTAGAGTGGGAATAAATGTAAATGTTGACTAAAGATGCAAATTTTATTAAAGTTTGAAAATTAAACTAGACAAATGTATGCATTGCCTTGCACTTTCAGTTTTAAAAAATTTAAGGAACAAATAGTCATTAATATTGTTACTATTCAATATACTGCTATTTCCAATACTTGTTTCCTCTAGTGTATGAAATCAAAATACTTTAAACTGAGAATCATTTGTTGTAGTAATTTTATAGTAAATACAAATTTTTTAGTCAGGTTTTGAGCAGATAAGTGTTTAAAAGTAATAACTCATAAATGTCCATTTACTTGATTTATAATTGCTGTTATTAAATTTTGTCACATATTTTAAAGTGGTAGACAAGTTTACTGGTTTAAAAATCACAACTTTTACATTAATAGACAAGTTATTTATAAATATCGACTCTTACTCAGGTCCAGATCTGCATGCCCGCAGGTGGGGGGGGGGGGGGGCAACGATCCAAGAAATTGGAAAACTTTTTAAATAAACGAATACACTTAAACCTTCAACGTTGCAAACACATTTGGGACATTTCTGTAAAGTATCAGGATAGTTAAAAGATTTTATTTTGGAAAATCAGCAAATGTGAAATAATTACATAGAATTACCTTAACATGAGCCACGAAAATGTCAGTTTTAAATAAAATTATTAAAAAAACCCTTTAAATACATTATGAAAAGCAGCAAGACTAATCAAAGTGTAAAAAACGTAATAGTTACATAAGTGTTACCAACATTTGCAAAAAAAAAAAAAAAATAACTTGCTATTGGACCCAGAAAGATGGATAAAACAAAAATTTTTATTGTAAAAAGTTTCTTATGGTCCATTGATTTTGTAACGAACTTATACGTAAAATGAGAGGGAAAAAAATCAGGAGTTAAGAATTTCAAACTCCCTCAAAAAGAAAATAAGTCAAAAAAAAAAAAAAAAAAAACTTTGTATGATAATCATAATCAATATAGCGAGTTAAAACATAAATAAATAATAATATTGAATTTAAAAAAAATAGTGAAGAAAAGCTTCCATGTTTTTATTCAATTCTAATCGGGGGAGGGGGGATCAAAACTTACAGATCCAGGCCTGCTTTTACTCATTGTCATTAGTAGAGACGTACCGAGTAGCACTTTGGCCGAGTAGCCGAGTACCGAGTACTCGGCCTTTTACTACTCGGCCGAGTACCGAGTTACCGAGTACTCGGCCTTTCACTACTCGGCCGAGTTACCAAGTACCAAGTATGTTTTATGAAGAACCACCGACACACATGTGATGAATTTTGAACTCATTGGAATAGTAGTATAGACCTCCTTGTCCATATAATAGTTTTTAAAACTAAATTCCTGCTGAAATTCAATTTATGCATTATATAAACAATTTTGTTTGTGTCAAAAATTTTACAAAAAAGTTATTTTTAAAATTAAAAATAAATAAATAAAAGGTATGATTAATCAAGTTGGAATTAAAACAAATTTAT
The DNA here is from genome assembly GCF_026930045.1 of Uloborus diversus. Lineage (NCBI taxonomy): Eukaryota > Metazoa > Arthropoda > Arachnida > Araneae > Uloboridae > Uloborus > Uloborus diversus. The sequence continues at coordinate 156,969,299 of NC_072732.1, read as the reverse complement.
ACCAATCAATTATAGTTTTAGTCCACCAAACATAAATAATTTTAATACAACAAATGTGCAGGAACACTGCAGACCCATGTGTTTCTGCCCCCCCCCCCCCCCCCACCCCCGTTACAAGGAACGTCTTTTTCAGTGCATAACATGTGAGCTAAAGAATGTAAAGACATTCGACAAAAAAAATCTGACTTTTGTCGGATGCCTTTAAATCCACGAGCTCCCATGTTGTGCATTGAAAAAAGAATTCCTTGTAATGCCAAAACACGTGTCTGCAGTTTTCCTGCACTGTGCTTTTAACGTTATTTTATTTCCTTTTATTTTTTAAGCAAAGGTATTTTCATAATATTTTATAACTAATTTTTGTTTGTAACAAAAATCCATTTTTAATATAAAAATTCCATATTTTCTATACTTTATTTTTTTGCATAATTTTACATAAATAAGTTTTATCAACTTTGGGGACATTAAAATAAAGATTTATTCAATTGAAGCATTACAAACTTCATTATTCTCAAAATTTAAAATTTGACTTATAAATTTTAATTTTAAATGATTGCAGAATATAATGCTTGCTCTTTTTTCTATAAATTTTAGTATCTGCCTTGGACAATATTCAATTTTTTGCAACTACTCGGTATTGGCCGAGTACCGAGTACTCGGCAAATTGGCCGAGTACCGAGTAGTTACCGAGTACTCGGTACGTCTCTAGTCATTAGGTAAAAGGGCTGTTATCGCTGTATTGAGCTAGTAAAATCAACATGTTTATAAATCACTTTTTCATAATTTCGAAAGATTGCAACTTTCAAAACTGAAATTTATTTACAGCTTTCAAATAAATTAAGAAAAAAAAAACCCATTAAATCCAAAAAACATCGCTCAAAGTACATTGTACTAAGTCGCCTAAAATGGTAGACAGAAGCCACGTTTAGGATCAACCCTTCGTTTGAGAGCCTGGAAACCCTGTTCAACTTCTCCAAGAGAAAGTTGAATGAAAGCTTGAAGTTGAACGGGTAGGTTGAGCGAATTTCGTTACGTGTGACATGGCCTTTAGTTATTTTCAAGACCTCAAAACAAAAGCGGATAAACGGCCAAAGGTGGTTGAATTACTTAGGAAAAGCAACAGATCTTGAAAAAGGGCTTCTTGCTTCTTACGAAGTGTCTCTTTTGATAGCAAAATGTGGTAAGCCTCATACGATTGGCGAATCTCTTAATCTACCGGCTGCCAAAAAATAGTTGAAATTTTGCTTGGTGAGGGCTCCAGTAAAAAGGTAAGTCAATTTCTCCCCGAGTAACAACACAGTTTCCAGGAGAATAGATGAAATGGCTGCTGACGTTGAGTGCAAACTCATAAATGTTTTGAAACAAAGTAAATTTGCACTACAGATTGATGAATCAACTGTGACAGATAACAGAGCTCTTTTATTAGCTTGCGTGAGGTTTAAAAATGAGCTGAAAGATATAACTGAGGAAATATTGTTCGCCAGCCAGAACTTTGATTACTGATACAAAGGGATCGTCGATTTTTAAAGTGATGAAGGATTATTTTGAAGAAAAAGAAATTCCATTGACAAATGTAAGTGCTTGCGCAGCAGATGGTGCCTCTGTCATGGCGGGTCGTCATATTGGGTTTCTTGCACACCTTAAAAAAGAAGTGCCAGAAGTGATTACCATCCCTTGTGTCATTCATCGTCAATGTTGAAAGGTTGTGTAAAGCAGAGATTCAGACAGCTGAACATAAACAAATACGTTTAATACGAAACATGGGGACACACATACAGTAAGACATATAGAAAAGTAGTGAAGCCCGATAAACAAAACTGCGGCTCTTTAAATAGAATAGAGGGCAGATTTTCAGTATCCAATGATGTTTCTCAAATAGCAATAAGCTTTCTCCAAAGTCTGATGGTGGATTAAAGAACAGATTTTGCGAACTCCGTGGAAAGCTGCAAATGTCTCTTCCAATAAGATATAAGCACAGTTATTTCTTTTAAAACAATGGAGAAAGCGATCACTTTCAACACCCGCCCTTAATCGCTTATTACTAAACAACACAATGACATAAGTTCATGCAATTTAAATTTAGGAAGAGCCTTAGTAAACATATCAGCAATTTGTTTATCAGTAGAAACATATTCAGTATATATTTTCAACATTTAAAATATTTCTAATAAACTTTAACTTAACATCAATATGTTTCAATCTACCAGAACTATTTTCATTAGTTATACATTTGATTGCAGACTGATTATCTTCATATATGACAATGTTATTTACAGTAAGAAATTCACATGCAATATTTTTATAATACACTAGATCTAATAAAGACTTACCAACTGCAAGTACCTCAGCTTCAGTAGAAGAAACAGCTATTGAACTTTGTTTCTTCACGCTCCATAAAATTGGACACTTTTTATAAAAAATAACGTAACCTGAAACTGATTTGCGATCACGCGGATCTGATGCCCAATCTGAATCAACATACATAGATAAATCAACATTAGAGTCACAACACTTACTATACACAATTTTATAATCCGATGTACCTTTTAAATAGCGTAAAATTCTTTTAAGTCCGTTCCAAGCCGATTCTGTTGGATTCTCCTGCAATTGACTGAGACAGTTCACAGCGAACAGTATATCGGGTCGTGTTGTCATCGCAAGATACAATAAAGATCCAACTAGTTCACGGTAAGGTCCTTTGAAGATAGTTCCTTCCTCAAAGTCAGCTGGAGTTGACTTTGCTTCTAAAGGTGTTGCACTCGGTTTGCACTCACTCATGTTAAATTTCTTCAATAGTTTAAGAATATACTCCTTTTGATCTAGCACTAATTTAGTAGACGTAAATTCCAAACGAATTCCTAAAAATTCAGAAGCTGGTTCGAGTTTGGACATCTGAAATTCATTTTGAAGAAGTTTAATTACAATCATTATTTCTGAAACATCTGATCCAGCGATAAGAATATCATCAACATATAAACAAATTATTATTTTTCTTCCATTCACAATTCTGATGAAAATACACGGTTCCGAGTTTATCTGCTTAAAATTAATTTTTAACATAAATTGCGAAAATCTGAAGAACCATTGTCTAGGAGCTTGTTTTAATCCGTATAAACTTTTATTTAATTTGCATACTCTGCCAGATGAATCGTTGAATTCTTGCGGTTGTTCCATAAAAACAATTTCTTGCAACTCACCATTCAGAAAAGCTGTTTTCACATCCATCACATAAGCCTTTAAATCCTCTTGAAGAATCGAAACAAGAACTAATCGTAAACAAGGCATCCCAATGACTGGCGAATAAGTTTCTACGTATTCCTTCTGCTGGTCACCCCTTGCGCAAAGTCTGGCTTTGAGAATTCCGTCTCTTTTCTTCCTAAACACCCACTTACACTTTATGGGGGTCGCGTTATCAGGGAGATCTACCAGTTCCAAAGTTTTGTTTATCTGGATGGAGCGCAATTCTTCCCCCATCGCGACTTTCCACTGGGCTTGTTGTCCTTCCGGTAGTTTTGAGATGTCATAAAAGGTCAACGTCTCTTCTGACGTATACATTGCTTCATATCGTTCTGGTTTTTTACTTTTTCTTTCTGATCGTCGGGGTGTATCTGCCGGAACTTCTTGCTTTACATTGGTTTCGTTTTCTCCTAACTCTTTATTTACATTTCTGTCGTGTTTTTCATCGTCTTTTTACTCTCTTTTCGGGAGCTCGTCTGGTGAATTACTTCTATCTTGCACATATACTTTATTTTCATTGAAGCGAACATTACGTGACACAATAACTCTGTGCGTATCAGGATCCATTAATCGATATCCCATGCAAGAATATCCAATGAAGATCATTCGTTTAGATTTCGGATCTAATTTTTGTCTACGAGTATCAGGAATTTTGGCATAAGCATCACAACCAAATAATTTTATTTGATTTAAATCCGGTTTCTGGGAATATTTTAGTTCAAAGGGTGACATATCATTTATGCTTGAACTAGGGATTCTGTTATGAATATATGCTGCAACTTGAATGGCATATCCCCAACAGTTCTTCGATAAATTTGCATCATATAAAAGTGCACGGGCTTTATCAAAAAGTGATCTGTTCATCCGCTCTGAAATTCCGTTCAACTCGTGTGTATAGGGGGGGGGGGGGGGGGGGGCAGGGATCTATCGTAACTCCAAGTTTATTTGCTATCACTTTAAGTTCACCTGAAACATATTCCTGGGCATTATCACAACGAATTTTTCGAACGCTTTCATTCAATTTGAGAAACTTTTTGATTTCCACGGGAACATTACTTTTCTTTTTAAGAAGACGAACTTCACAAAAACGAGAATAATCATCAACTAATGTTAACACATACCTTTCACCCGCTTGAGTTGGTGGGTTGACCGAACCGCATAGTCAGAATGGATTGTCATCATGGGAGCTTTTTCTCTTCTTCGGTTTCCTATTCCTATAGGGTTCGCGGACTGCTTCGCTAACACACAGTTTTCACAAAATTTTTCGCTTATTTGTAATCCTAGTTTGCTCAGAACATGGTTTCCGGAGTGTCCTAACCTGCGATGCCACAGTTCACCTCCATCGTTTTCTGCAACAAAGGAATTTGAAATGAAGGGAACAAAATCACTTGCATATTGACCTTTTGAATTCAGCTTGGGCCGTGGTAGCCCGATCGGTAGAGTGTCGAATTCGGGGCCGGAGGGTCCTGGTTAGAACCTCGATGGTCGAAGACCCACCGTCGTCATTAAAGGGGACTGGGCGACGTTAAATATGCTCGTGGTCTCAATGTCCTCCAAGTGAAACGATACCTCTGGGGGTGCTAGTACAAGGTAGCTATTAGCTCCTGGACTAGTTCTAAATTCTCATTAACTGTTCGATCCGGTGTTGGTGCTGCCATCTATCGGTATATAAAATAATGGAGGCAAGGCACTTAGTATGCAGTCCTCGACATAAATACAGTTGTAGTCAGTTGTGACTCTGAATAGGAATTCAGCTTGCACAAAACGAAATTTGTACTTCCCCTTTCAATAACTGCTTCGTCATTTTTGAAGCTCACAGTGTATCCAGCTTTTTGTATCTGTTTCACTGAAATGAGGTTTCCATTTAATTCTGGAACATATAACACATCTTTCAGTAGGATCTCCTGCACACCGTCACCTAATACACCGCGAATAGTTCCTATTCCTTTTACTTCCAGTTTACTGGTTTTTGCAGCGCATGACACAGTTCCTGAGGATGGTTTTAATTCCTCAAACCATTCCCGATGTGCACACATATGAGCTGTAGATCCGCTATCTACTATAAATGACCGATGTTCTACTTCGCCAACAACGAAAGTCACTGCAACTGCTCCATCCTTTGACGAAGTATTGTAACGGATCCGGCGCGACTTCCACTTTCTTGAAATGAAGACACAGTTCTTGATAAAAACACAGGAGCTTTATTTACACTATGTACAGGAAATATCGTCAACAACTGCTAAATTATTCATCAGCAATTAAGCAATTATCACACAACACCGTAAACTCAAAGTTTACACACGTATTTACTTCCAAATACGAAAACAACATAGCGAAATGCCTCGCAGTAAACAAAGCTAATACACTCTCAGAACAAATTCTCAATCGAAACTCCACTTTTTATCACGCGGGACGCCTTTATAAACATCGAAGAAGTTTCCACAACATTCTTACTGCTTCCCGAAATGCGTAGAACGTTATCAAATTTTATCAATGAAAAGAAAAAGAAATAGGAGGGTTGTATACTTTAGCCACATGTATAGGGGTTGTATATTCATTACGGGAAACTATTTACAGGTTACGTTACTACAATAATTACTATTTACAGGATTTGTAACATTGCCCCCTTCCCAAGGACTGCACGTCCCGGGCAGTACAATCCCCAGAAAGGGTGTCAAACTTCTATCACAAGTTCACAAATACACACATTAAATAATAACCAATAATGCATAGGGAACACAATAATAACAAGAAATATTACTAAACATTAAAAGCAAAAAAATTATCTACAACTTTTATATTATCAACCATGGTTGTTTACGTAATACTCATGAACTATGGCCATAGTATGGGGCTAACCAATCATAATGTACAACCCTAGGTTTTGCATTAGGTGGTTTTTGGATCCTCACTACGACGTCATTTAGTCGGTTAAGGACTTTGTAGGGTCCATCCCAATGCGACTGCAATTTGGGTGACAGACCTCTCCGTCGGATGGGATTCCATAACCAAACCTTGTCGCCTTCGTTGAATTCATGTCCAGTAGACCTTGTGTCGTATCGGGTCTTCATCTTCTCCGCCGCGATGTTGATTCGCTCTCGTGCGAAGTTATGAACGTCTTCCAACCGGGCCTGGAGATCCTGGATGTACTCCTCAGGTGATGCAGGCGCATCCGGAGGACGACAGAAGACGAGATCACAAGGCAGCCGAAGCTCTCATCCGAAGAGCATCTGAGATGGGGCAAATCCAGTAGTCTCGTGGATAGCACTGCGGTAGGCCAGCAGGAACAAAGGTGGCTTCTTGTCCCAATCCTGTTGATTTCTGGATACCATAAGAGAGAGATTATTCAGGATTGTGCGGTTAAATCTCTCCACCATGCCGTCCGATTGTAAGTGTAGTGGTGTTGTCCTAGTTTTCTCAATTCCGAAAATTTGACATAGGCCCTTAAACACTGCAGAGATGAAATTCCTCTCTTGATCGGAATGAATCTGCAAAGGTGTTCCATATCTCGAGATCCAATGTTGGACTAGAGTCTCTGCTACGGTGGTAGCTTCTTGATTTGGAATGGGATCGCTTCGGGCCATTTGGTGAAATAGTCGATGGAAACAAGAATGTATTTGTTCCCATCAGCAGTTCTTGGTAGAGGACCCAGGATGTCGATCCCAATTCGTTCGAAAGGAGCTCCAACGTTGTACAGATGTAGCTTCCCTCTGCTTCTTTTCTTCGGTTCTTTACGAGCAGCACAGGCGTCACAAGAATGGCATCACTTCTCCACGTCATCCTTCGCCTTGCTCCACAAGAAGCGGTCCCGAACTTTATTGAGGGTTTTCAAGACACCAAAATGTCCTCCAGTCGCACTACTATGTATTTCTTTTAGAACATCTGAAATCCTTAATCGGGGAAGTAGTAACTGCCACCTAGATGTTTTGCCGTCATCAGATTCCCATTTTCGGTACAGTACGCCGTTCCGGAAATGGAGTGAGTTCCATAAAGCCCAGTATCTTTTTGTTGCTGGACTGAAGATGGAAACGTCCTGCCAGCTAGGGAGTCGACTGTCACTTTCCATGAACTCCAAAATTGGTTTTATGTCGGGGTCTTCAAGTTGATCTTTTCGAACTTGGTCATCACTCCATGGATCAGGTTCTGATGATGTTGGAGTCACTGTCACCTGATAGGCAGTAGGGCTAGTCGTTCCATACTGTTTCTCGATTCGGGAACAATAATAGCAGTTCTCAGGACAGGGTCTCCTTGATAAAGCGTCTGCATTACCGTGAGACAACCCTTTTCGGTGCTTGATCTCCATGTCATATTCCTGGAGCCGCTGTATCCACATGGCTATCTGGCCTTCTGGATTCTTGAAGTTGAAAAGCCAAGTTAACGAGGCATGATCTGTCCGAAGCAGAAATTTTCGGCCGTAGAGGTTATGGTGGAAGTGTTCTACAGCTTTCACTGTGGCCAGTAACTCCTTTCTGGTGACGCAGTAATTTCGCTCCGACTTTGATAAGCATTTGCTCCAGTAAGCGATGACATGTTCATTTCCGTCAATTTCTTGGGATAAAACAGCTCCGATGCCCTCTTGCTCGCATCATTGTCCAGGATGAAGGATTTTTCAGGCTGAGGATAGACGAGGATAGGCGTTGATGTTAAAGCCTCCTTCTGTCGTAGAAATGCATCTTCGCATTCCTTGGACCATTCAAACTTTTGCTTGCTCTCCGTCAGCTTATGCAAAGGTCGTGCAATGTTGGAAAAACCCTTTACAAACTTCCTGTAATACGTGCAGAGCCCCAGGAAACTTCGCAGCTGATGGATGTTTTCGGGACGACTCCAACTCTTGACCGCAGATACCTTTTCTGGATCGGTTTGTACACCTTCAGAAGAGATGATGTGACCAAGGTAGTTCACTTCCCGACGGAACAAATTACATTTGGACGGGCTTAACTTCAGATTGGCTTCCTTAAGCTTTTGCAACACCTTCCTAAGATTTGCCTGATGTTCTTCGAAACTGCGTTCCACGATGATGATATCGTCTAAGTAGACCAGACAGGATTCGTAGGAAAGTCCTCTTAACACTGTCTCCATAAGACGCTCGAACGTAGCTGGTGCATTGCAGAGGCCGAAGGGCATCACTTTAAACTGCCATAAGCCTTGTCCAGTTGTAAACGCTGTCTTCTCTCGGTCATCAGGGTGTATCTCAACCTGCCAGTAGCAGCTCTTCAAGTCCAGGGTCGAAAACCACTTGTGTCCGGAAAGAGTGTCCAAGGTGTCGTCTATCCGTGGAAGAGGGTAACTGTCTTTCTTGGTGATTTCATTCAGCCGCCAGTAATCGACACAAAATCTGGTGGAGTCATCTTTCTTTCGGACCAAGACGATGGGAGAGGCCCAAGGACTGGACGAGGGTTCGATGACATCATTCTCCTGCATCTCTTTCACAAGGGTCTCAACCTCTTCCTTCTTGGCGAACGGTAGTCGTCTTGGATGCTGTTTAATAGGGGGGTGTTCTCCAGTGTAGATCCTATGCTGCGTTAAATTCGTACGGCCAACATCCTCCGATGTAGAGGAAAACAGATGCTTGAAGTCGTCCACCAATTGTTCCGCAGCAGTTCTTTGATCTTTCGATAATGACGCACTCCCAATTTACTTCGATTTCAAGTACTCAGAAGACACAGTCTCGGGGGAATTGATTCTTCTAATGATGCAGTTTACTGGAATACAAGTTGCTAACACTTCACCTTTCCGGATATTCCTTGGCCTTTCACTCACGTTGGCGACTCTCACAGGAATTACATCCTTAGAAAGGTCCACAAGCGTAGATGCTACCAGCACTCCTTTAAGGCTATTGCTTAGGTTAGGGTATTCAATGAGTCCAAATCGAAAACTATTGGTTTCTTCAATGGAGCCAGGTATTAATGATTCTGACCTTGAGGGAATCGATAAATCTGTTTGGGCTATTATGTGATAAACGGATTTTACATCACTTTCTGCAGGGAAAACGGCTATGTCTTCTCTCATCGAGTGCAGCTCATTAGTCTTGAAGTCGAGAGTAAAGTCATATTTCTTCAAAAAGTCCAATCCGAGAATGAAGGGGTCCGTGATATTAGCGACGAATACCGTATGATGGTAAGTGGCATTCCCAAACACTATTTCCAAGTCCACTTTACCGTCAATCTCGATTTTGTCACCTGTCACAGTCTGGAGACTTACGCGTGGCGATGTCCACAGCAGTTTCAATCCAAATTCACGAGCCACATCTGTCCTAATGATTGTCACATTGGCTACGGTGTCGACAATCAGTCTGCAGGGGTTCCCATTTACATGTGCGTAAATGAAAAGTCCATCACTGCCACTACTAGAAGAGGAAATCTGCAGAGCTGGTGGTGGTGATTTCCTTCCCTCGCGTAGCTTGGCGAGCCGGACAACTCCTTCGCAGGTGTCCTTCACTACCGCATTTCCAGCACTTCTGCTCTTGTTTCTTTTGGGCTGTTATGGTGCTCAGATGTCTTGCCAAGTCACCGAGTTGTCTTTCAAGTTCAGCGAGGTGGGACGACCTGGAATCAGACTCATCAGCTTCCTGAGTCCGGATTAGATGGCGATCCACACGGGTTGCTTCTTGGGCGGCCTCGTATCTCATCGCATACACAACAGCAGAATTCAGGTCTTTGACATCCGCCATCCGTAGAGCTTTCTGGATTTCCGGATCTCGAACCCCGTCGATGTAGTAGTTGAGTGCCAGGTTGTCTCGAACATCCGCAGGGCAGTCGCAAAAAGCAAGATGAGACAGTCTCTCGATATCCGCCGCAAGCTCTTGCAGGGTTTCCCCGGTTTTCTGGAAACGGGACTTCAACTGGAGTCGGCTGAAATCTTTCTGGCACTTCTCACCGAAGCGAAGCTCCATCGCAGATGTGAGGGCGGCGAAATCCAGGCGCTGGCTGTCCGGAAGGGTCTGAAGAATGTCCGCTGCGTCACCTCTCAGGGATGCTGCAAGATGGCAGGCCTTGGTAGCAGAGTCCTATCCGTTCGCTTCCGCCACTATCATGAATTGAGTTTTGTAAACCTGCCACGAAGTTTTGCCATCAAATGTGGCAAGTTTAATGGACGGTCGAGCAACCGATGTGGGAGCGCCAAACTGTACAGAGCTGCTTTCCGCGATCGCCAATCTCCTTTCCATGTTTTTAATTTTCTCATCCACATGATTTTCAACTGTTGCGATACGGTTTTCTACTGTTTCAAATTTTTCATCAAAAGCATCAACTCGATGCTCTATCTCATTAAATTTATTTTCCATCACAGTCTTTACCGAAGTAAGGTCGTTTTTAATTTCCTCTTGGTTAGAAGCTAAATCATTTTTCAGTACCATTAAATCATTTTTCAATTCTTCTTGATTAGCCGCAATGTCATTTTTTAATTGTTCTTGATTTGCAGTAAAACTTGCAGTCAAATCACTTTTTAATTGTTCTTGATTAGCCGCCATATCATTTTTTAATTGTTCTTGATTAGCCGCCATATCATTTTTTAATTGTTCTTGATTAGCCGCCATACTTCCAGCCAAGTCACTTTTCACAGCATTAATTGCTCCCAGAAGTTGTTTTAAAGGGTCATCCATTGAGCGAGTAATCACCATAAAAACAAAGTCTATAAATTCAAAGTCTTTTTTAAAAAAAATGTCCAAAGTCACACTTACTCCAAGAAAGTCCAGAAGAAACGCCCCACGTTGGGCGCCAATTGTAACGGATCCGGCGCGACTTCCACTTTCTTGAAATGAAGACACAGTTCTTGATAAAAACACAGGAGCTTTATTTACACTATGTAAGGTAGGTGCGGGTATTAAGGCCTGTCGGGTAATAAGGCCTAAACAGCGAAAATATAATTTAAAATGGTTGTGGCTGCTCAAAAACGCTATCGTAGATAGTTTACACTCCCAGATGGCACCTCAAACTGGTCGCAACGCCATGCTCAGTTGTTTTGACCAGCGAGCCCAGATTCATTTTCACGGAACGCTTGTAAGACACGAATAATAAAAAATCGTCAGATTGAAATGTAAGTAATTTTTGTAATATCGTACTTTTATGCATAGTTTTGCGCTACAGTTATCTGTCGTGAATGCTTCTATCGATATTTCATGTCTGAGGGAAATAATATGATCGAATTATTGTACTTTTTTGTATTTTTTTAAATTCGACGTCAGCGGCTAATAAGGCCTACGAAAGTTGACCGTAGGCCTTATTATACTCCTTTTTTTTGTAACGTAGTTTTTTAGCTGTGCATCTTATTTTGAACCTTTCTCAACATGGTATGAGTGTTTATTAGTAATTGCGGCTGTTTACGACTTGGTTCAATCTTATTTTAGTGCCTACATCACGATGCCCCCCAAACGAGCACTGTGGTCTGATAATGACTTAGTGTCGGCTGTCCAAGCAGTAAGAGGAGGTATGCTGAGCTCATATAAAGCAGCTGTGAGGTATAATGTTCCCAGGAGAACCATTAGAAACCATCTCCAGACCGGAAGTTTGAAAAAAACACTTGGTAGAAAATCTATTCTCAGTGATGACCAGGAAGCTGATCTTGTCATCAGAATTTTGAGGTTTGCTGAAGTAGGGTTGCCTGTGACACCACATATTCTCCGACGCTTGGTTTATAAATTTGGGAGCTTAATAACATAAAGCATAATTTTAATAAACTTGCTAAAGTTGCTGGTAAAGATTGGTTTAAAGCATTTATGAAAAGACACCCGGAAATATCTAGACGAAAAGCTCAATTTATGAACCCGGCCAGAACTCAAAAGTTTAACAAAAAAGTCTTCGGAACACGCCGAAAGTGTCACAATAGCTGGATGTGTAAATGCATTTGGTACTGCTATACCACCAATGATAATATTTAAAGGCAAACGGTTGAAGACAGAATTATATGACAATTTGCCACCGGGTTCTTTGGTAGAAAAATCTACAAAGGGTTATATGACTAATGAACTTTTTACAGAATTTCTAAAGCACCTATCTAGATTTAAAAGTGCAGGAAAGTCCCTTTTAATATTTCATGGAGCGGCTTGTCACCTAGACTTAACAATCGTTGAAGTCGCCGATTCTCTCGATATATCATTATACGGTTTACCTTCGAACACCACTCATACACTCCAACCCCTTGATAAAGCCGTCTATCGATCATTTGAACACCACTGGGATGCAGAAGTTTTATCATTTATAGAACAAATCCCAAACAAAAAGCTCACCAAGGCACCGTTTAATGTTATTCTTTCAAATGTCTGGTCTAAATGCATGACACATAGTAACATTACAAGCGGCTTTAAAGCCACTGGTTTGTATCCATTGAATCCACAGGCTATTTCAGAAACAGCTTTTGCTCCGTCTGTATTAACAGAAATTCCAGCTCCCGAAGCTGACAAATTTCAAGAAAAAAATTCGCAACCTCGCACCTCCCTCACGCCAATAACCCCAAGGCCTTCCACATCGACAGCACAAGATGAAATAATTAATAGTACCAAAAACAAACTTCCTGGAACGACGTACGGCATGGTTTACGGTTCTAGTTCGGACGATGAAGAGGACAATGTACCACTAGCCCAACTAAAAAAAAAAGCATTTCAGGAGCTTATGCGTACTCCAATAAAAAATACTGAAAAAACATCAATTTTAAGAAGATAATCTATTAATTATCGAGGAATTAAAAGTCACCAAAGAAACTGTTTGAAGAATATAGAAAAGAGAAAAAAGCAAAAAATGACGTCAACCTTCAAAGAAAGACGATAAAAAAAAAATACCAAAAAAAAAAAAAAACGATGCTAATTGGTACTGTCACGCTTGTGAGGAGGATAAAATGATCGACATGAGGCCCTGTTCAAAATGCAACAGGTGGTATCATGAACAATGCGTCGGTTTGACAGCCGATGACGAAGATATTTTTGAGTGCCCTGACGGCTGTTATTTTTTATTGAGCAATCACGATTGCTTATTGCTTTCATTTGACTGTCTTTGGCGTTGTGGTTCCTTTTTCAGCTTGGACCAGGGCTGCAGCACCACCGTCCACCGGCGGCGGCGCGGCTGGTCCTGAGCACTGTCCCCCGAAATCCACCTTTGCTGGGCGGTGGCGTCCATGTCCCACACACACGAACGCCTACACACACACACACACGAACGCCTACACACACACACACGAACGCCTACACACACACACACACACACACGAACGCCTACACACACACACACACACACACGAACTCCTACACGCACACGCACGTACACAACACTCACTCACACACATGCATACATACACTTACGCACCCACACACATGCGCCTACACAAACACACACGCTCGTGATTGCGAAAAGCATAATTTGAATTCAAGATGCCAAAAATTTAAATTAATTTTTTCATTTTTTTTTTTTTTTTGTTATTTTGAAGATTTTCAGCATGAGTAATGCTTAAGGATATTACAAATGATTTCAATTACCAATGTTAATAGCTTATTTTGATTATTTACGAGTGTTAAAATATAAGGCCTTATTACCCTACCGTAGTATAATAAGGCCTAATTGCAAGGTTTTTTAAAATAATTAATTTTATGTTTGTTTTCGGCAAGAAAGGCCGTTTTTTGTTATTTTCGTGTAGTAATTGAATGGTACTTTAATTAAATTTGCAATTTGCTGATTCGGATCCTTTTCTTCCCATTTTATTCCAAATCTCCCTTAGGTAGGCCTTATTACCCGCACCTACCTTACAGGAAATTATCGTCAACAACTGCTAAATTATTCATCAGCAATTAAGCAATTATCACAAAACACCGTTAACTCCACGTTTACACACGTATTTACTTTTAAATACGAAAACAACACAGCGAAATGCCTCGCAGTAAACAGAGCTAATACACTCTCAGAACAAATTCTCAATCGAAACTCCACTTTTCATCACGCGGGACGCCTTTATAAACATCGAAGAAGTTTCCACAACATTCTTACTGCTTCCCGAAATGCGTAGACCGTTATCAAATTTTATCAATGAAAAGAAAAGGAAATAGGGGATTGTATACTTTAGCCATATGTATAGGGGTTGTATATTCAGTACGGGAAACTATTTACAGGTTACGTTACTACAATTACTATTTACAGGATTTGTAACAGTATTTTTTTCTGTCTGGACTGTGCAATTCCTCTTAAAATGTCCTTTTCTTCCGCACTGGTAGCAAACTATGTTGCTTCTACAAAATTTCGCAATGTGCCCTGTTTTGCGACACTTGTTACACACTACCCGATGATTTGTAGAAAAGGCTGCACCATTTGATGACTCTGTTTTCCAAGATTTGGGCTCCGAGACTCGACGATCTCTCATCAGCGCTTCAGCATCCAGAAGACGACCGCAAACAAACTCTAAAGTCAAGTTCTCCGAAGGCAGATTTTCTATTGCAGATTTCGAAGCGTCATACTCTGCTGGAAGAGGCATCAAAAGATAGACAATACTGTCCATGTCACTCACTTTCACGCCACACGATTTTAGTTGGGTAACGAGCCTGTTCACTTCAACATGCTCCTGCATGGATGAGCCCTTTTTCATTTTCAAAGTTGAGAGTCTCTTTCTAACCAATATCTGACTGGCCGCTCCTTCTCGAACATAGATCGATTTCAATTTTGCAATTACTTCAGCACAAGTCTTTTCTTCCGAAAGCGAAACTAAAACTTTATCACTAAGAAATGATAACACCAAGGCATAGGCCTTCTTACTCGCTAAAAGTTCATTAGCTTTCGAAGAATCCGCTTCACGTTTCAAATACACCTCTAAATTCTTTGCTGCGAAAACCGCTTCCATTCTCCTGCACCACAGAGTTCCTTCCGTCAAAAGGCTCAACGGAATATTTTATCTCGTCCCCCATGTTACTCCGCTACTGCAGCGATTTAGTAGCTGGGTGAAACGTAGAACTAACCACGCTCTGCTGTTGAAAGGTTGTGTAAAGCAGATTCAGACAGCTGAACATAAACAAATACGTTTAATACGAAACATGGGGACACACATACAGCAAGACATATAGAAAAGTAGTGAAGCCCGATAAACAAGACTGCTTTAAATAGAATAGAGGGCAGATTTTCAGTATCCAATGATGTTTCTGAAATAGCAATAAGCTTTCTCCAAAGTCCGATGGTGGATTAAAGAAGAGATTTTGCGAACTCCGTGGAAAGCTGCAAATGTCTCTTCCAATAAGATATAAGCACACTTCTTTCTTTTAAACCAATGGAGAAAGCGATTACATTCAACAGTCAACACTTGGCTGCAAAAAAATTGAGTGGTGTTTTACATGAAACCATACAATTAGTCATTGCTGGTATTAACAAGATCAAAGCTCATTCTCTCAATGATCGCCTGTTTCGAGAGCTTTGCCATGAAAATGATGAAAAATCCGAACGTTTGCTTTTACATACGTCTGTGAGATGGCTTTCCAAAGGAAATTCTTTGCGCCGTTTCTTTGAATTATTCGACTCTGTAGCTGAGTTTCTCGACTTGCATGATCCTGCTTTAAGTGAGAAATTGAAACTTGCGCATCTCACAGATATTTTTGAAAAAATGAACGAAGTCAACATTAAGCTTCAAGGAAACAAGATGAACCTCATCAAGGATAAAAGCATAATTTCAGCATTCATTGCCAAATTCGAAATCCACAAGGCAAATATTGGCCGTAAAGAATTTATTCTGTTTCCGACTCTAAAAAAAAGTTCAATCGTGGATGATGAACTTCCTGAAGAAAAATTTTTAATTTTTATTGATCATCTTGATCAGTTAAAAAAGAACGTGGAATCAAGCTTTGCAGATTTGATTAACTTACAAATTCCTGACTGGATTTTAGACCCATTTAGTTTTGAAGATGTGGATGAGCTGGAAAACTCTTTGCAGACAGAGTTTATGGATTTGAAATTCGATTGTGAATCAAAAATTACTTTCAAGCAATACGGTTACGAACTTACCTGGGTGAACCTTATGGGTACTTACCCACAACTTTGGAAAAAAGTTGAACAGCTCCTCATCTCATTCCCCTCAACATATTTAGTTGAAAGAGAACTTAGCTCTGTAGTGCAGCTTCTCAGGAAGCAAAGAAATAGATTGAACATCTGCCTCAAAGGGGACCTAAGATTAAATCTCACTAATATAAAGCCAGACATCAAAGCTTTAACGGAGTTCCATCAAGCACGAGGCAACCATTTAAAAGGTAAAAAAGAACAAATCTCAACAGTTAAAATTTTCAGTTTTTTCCGGATTTCAATTAAAAAAAAGCATGTTACTGAAAAAGTAGTATATTCTTATTTTTTCTAAGTATGTAGTTGACGCTGGTTAATTAAAGCACTTAAAATTACGTTTTTTCTTTTTTTTTGGGGGGGGGGAGGGGGAAGGGGTTAAGAATAAAAACATTCAGTTTTAAAGCTAATTATTGCTTTATCATGCACTTTTTGAAGCTTATAACTAAAATTAGGCGTTCAGTAACATTAATCTTCACTAAAATCAGCACCATCTAATTTGTGTTTTTAAGGGAAGAACGTGGGGGGCGATTGGTGTAATTTAACTTCCGAAAGGGGCAATGGGCCAAAAAAGGTTGGGAACCACTGATCTAGAGAGAGAGAGAGAGAAAAAAGTATTTCCTTTGAAACCAAAAAGCTCTCTCAGTTACTGTTTACATTTTTTGATAGATGAGAAAAATTTCCCATGACTTTTACTGAAAATATTCATTTTCCATAACTTATCCAAATCTGAAATTTGTTAAACTGTTTTTTCTCCATGATTTTCCATGACTTGAGCACTGGCAGCCTGACTGACTCCAGATTTTTTTGCGACAGAGCTTCTAGCAAATTTCTTGCCAACGATCCACATTTTCTATGAACAGCAAGTAAAACTGGGTAGAAAAGAAACGGGAAAACAAAAACTTAAATAAAAAAACTGAAAATCATACATTTTAGGAATTATTCAGCCAAAGCGATAATCTAAACATTCTAAACCAATCTAAAACATTTTAAAATAATTTAATTGCATTGCATAAAAATACAACAGGCTTAATCAATAGTACACAACACCATATTTAAAACAGAAAAATACAACAAATATCCAACAAACTCCTGTTGCACTCTGCATCAGCAAACTAAATCTTATGAATTATCACATTAGCAAATGAACTCTTTTTATGTTCATGACAACAATGCACTCTGAAGAGAGAATTTAAAATGAATGAAAAAGTTCACAATAATAGGTGAACACCAATCAACTTGATCAGTCTCAAATGAGAAATGGCAAACCGAGAATTCCTCTAGATGGAGTCAACTTTGTTGAAACATCACCTTGAATTTTGGTCGATTTTCGCAATGACTTACTAATACTCTTCTGTTTACATTTGTCATCACTTGAAATGCGCGTACCAACAACCTTCTTACATGACAATACTGAACTGTTGAGACGTCTCGAGGACTTGTCTAACGCACTCGCAAAAACAGAGTAAGTAGTTTCGTCATTTGTGCTAGATTGAATAATGGCTTGAGCTGTATCTTTCAAAAGAGCCCTTGGAGGGGTGCTGTACAAGAGACATTTTTTGGCAGAAGATGGCTTTGTGTTGATACTCCTCTTAGCAGTAGCACAAGGACTACCTCTAGAGGTACTTGCAAGAGGAGTTCGATAAACTGCAACACCTAATGAAGACTTTAAAAATTTACTAGATGAGGATTTGGGGGTAATACAACGTGCGGATCTGGGGGTAGTACACAGAGTCCTCTTCACTATAGGCGTTCCAAAAGTGACTTCATGTTCCGCCTGTAGCATGCGTTCCTTGTGCCTCATGATCTTTTTGTTCTCTTTTTCCAAATTTCTATCCTCCCACTGCTTCATAACTGCAGTGCGATAATTTTCCCCATGATAGAGAAAGGTTGTTCCATTTTCAGCTTCAAAATTCTCTATATCTAAAAAAATCTCATTTTCAAGAGCAGGAAGGTCTTCCCCCAACTTCTTCCTTTCTTTTTCCTCATTTAAAAGATTTCCCTTTCGATTTTTATATCTGTTTGGATCCTTTGCCTTATTCTCAAATTCTATTAGCAGATCCCACAATTCATTCCGTTTTTCAATTTTCGTTCTTAGTTTCCCGATTTTAGTGTACAGCACCTGCCACTTTTCAACTTCCGCCTCATGTGCTTGTAGACTTTCTTCCGTAAACTCGTCTGATTTGAAAAGGGAGAAGTTTTCTTTCCCTTCAACTGAAGCAAAACAATCTTTCCACAACGATAGCAACAATTCTCTTAAATCACAAATAGACTTTTTCAGTTTTTGCCTCTTCACTTCTTCATATCTTTCTATTTCATCTTTAATCGACTGCAGAGTCGACACTTTGTGATCCTTATGCTTAGACAAGAACTTGTTTCTTTCACCTTCCGAAATATACAATCCATCCCACACATTGCCCAGCTGCTTGAGCAGGGACTCCCTTTCACCTTCTAATTCTGATTTTCTGCTTCTCACCTTCTTCACAACATCATCCAAAGTTTGAAGCGTTTTATTAGCAAGAGAAATGTTATCTTCGTTGCTGCTCAAAATCTCTCTTTCAAACGACGTTTCTGGTTGGATTTCAGTTTCTTCTAAAATAGTTGTAAGTTCTCTCTTGGCTGTACATAATCTTTGAAAACGTACATTTCTTTCTGTTTGCAAAGCAGAAACATACTGCTCCATCTCAGAGATGTCCCGTTCACTTGGAATTCCGGTTTTAGATGAAATTTCGAAAGCCGACCAATCCAAGATTTTGCAATATTTGAGTTCGCTGTCACGAAGTTCTCGAAATTTCTTCATTCTCTCCTCTTTTATTTCTTTCAAATTACTTAATTTCTTTTTCAAAATTTCTTCCATAACCAGTAATGTTCCTTCATTCTCATTATCGCAAGGAACCTCAAGCTGTTTCGACAATTCAGAAATTTCTTCTCTTAATTCCTTCACACGCACTGATAAAATGTTATAAAAATAATTTTCCTCTTTTAACATCTGTTGCAAAAGTCCAATAAGATGTCCCCATGCAGTTTTACATCGTTTAACTTTCCTTTCATTTTCAATTCCAATTTCATTCCAAACTGAATAAAGTTTCTTCAATTCCTTCCTCAATTTTAAAATCTTTTCTTCTTCGATACTTTCCAGTGTTTCTTCCATAATTAATCCTTTCCACGCTGAAAAATTTTTAAAAATGAAAGCCTTTCAACACATAAACAAAAAAGAGAGGTAAACAAACAGTAAAAAACAACAAACTTTCCTAAAAGATTGTTAACATCTTTACTATTATAAAGAGAGAGGGCGGATTTTTGTATGTTTATATGTTCGAGGTAATCTCCGGAACCACTGCACCTATTGGAAAAATTCTTTCACTACATGAAAGGGGCTTTCTTACTGAGTAACATAGGCTATAATTCGGAAAAATCCGATATACAGTGGCTCTCAAAAGTGTTCGTACACTTACGACTTTCAATGAAATAGGACCCTATCTATTGGTTAGAATTAATATTTCGGAATAGGTATTTAATTATAAGATCTATGATCAATTTTCAACAAAACTACATGAAATTTTTTAAACAATATTAAAACTTAATTTTTTAAAAATCAAAAACGAAAAAGTGCCGGAAATTTTATTTCACAAAAGCCTTCGTACACTTTAAAAAATTTCTAGTATATATTATTGAATAATCTAACTTTTTATTAAGTTATTATTTAGTAGAATATCATGCAGTATCAACAGCACCTTTTAAACGTCTGGAAATATATTTCATTCTTTTTTTTTTTTTTTTTTTTTTTTTTTTTGCGTAATTTCTGAGTAAGTGTTAGACCACCACTTCGAGTCTTACTGTTTCTAGCTCTATTTTCGTTTCAAAGCCGTATTTTCGTAATCTAGCCTCCAGATATCTCTAAATATGTTATACAGTCGACGCTCATTATAACGACCACACATTATAAAGACCATTTCATTATAACGACCAGTGGTAAAAGCCCAAAATTTGTCCCTATGAACTTAATGTTAATTTGCTTTCGGTATAACGACCGTTCTGTATCTTCTAATCCAATACAACGACCGAATTCAGCGGACACTATTTCCGGTGTTTTTTCCAATAAAGCAAATTTGTAACTTGAAATGACCTTGATTATTGTTTACGGACAGCTGCATGTAGTCTTTAGTGTTCAATCCAATTTTGAGAGGGGTGGGAGTGGAGGGGGATTATTACTCAAAACAGCACAGAAAAAATAAAGGGGGAATAAAGTGAAATTCCCGGATTCCGAAGGAAATGGGGTTGACACATTTTATGTTAGTTTTGTGTTTGAACACGTGGTTTTTAAGATCTTTACAGTTTTGCATCTCTCTGAAGCAGCATGGAATGAAGTCTCAGAAAAGACCATCAAGAATTACTTTCATCCTGTTGATTTTGAAAAGCAAAAGGAAATGGAATCTACTGCTGAAGTGCAAAAGCAACTTGCTGAAGTCAGGCAATCCAAGATGAAAATTTCGATGAAGAAGATGAAATGCTGTAAAGTGTGTTTAAGAAAATAAACTGGATGAAGCGTTAAACTTAAACAATTATGCTAACATCGATTCTGATTTAGAATGTGTCGAGCATCTGTCAGAAGATGAATTATTTCTCGATACTGTGCACAAAAATAAATTGATGTATCATGATCAGATGAAGAAATTGAGACCAAAGTTTCTAGTGTGAAAAGTTTCGAATATTTAAGGGACTTTTAAATGTTCTTTCAAAGGCAAAAAAAGAAAAAAAAAACACTACTTATCATCTATACCTACAAAGGAAACTCGTGTTTTGCAAAAATCACGTGCGCTAAAAAGGCAAACAAGTGCTTTTGATTTTATCTTCAGAAAATAAATGATTTTTAAGAATGATTTTTAAGTAAATGATTTTTAAGTATGATTTTTAAGTAAATGATTTTTACTTTCTTCTATATCTAATATATAGAAGAAAGTATTGGATTCGTGCAAATTTTCGAATTTCGAATTTTGACGGATTCGAACGTTTTGAGGTGTGCTGAGTCCATTTCGACTATTTTTGGAAAATGTCTGTCTGTGTGTGTGTGTGTATGTGTGTGTGTATGTATGTGTGTCACGTCTGTGTGTGACCAGTTTTTTGTGGCCGCTCTACAGCAAAAACTACCGCATGAAATCGAACGAAATTTGGTACACATATGTGCCCCTATGTGAACTTGTGCCCATTGGTTTTTGGCGCGAATTCCTCCAAGGGGGGTGGAGCAATGGGACGTTTTTTGAGTTACGCGTGCTTGCTATTCCTCAGGAAGTAATTGGCGGAATCAAACAAAATTTGGTCCATATGTTGCCATTAACAGGAACAGATGCTGATTCAATTTTGGTGTCAATAACTCAAACGGGGGTTGAGCTATAGAACGTTTTTTGTCGTCAATTGTGACTGCTGCATCTCAAGAAATAATGAACAGAATGAAAGAAAAATTTATCGGCAAGTAGTCCTTAGTGGGTATAAGAGTTGATTTTATTTTGGTGTCAACAGCTAAAAAGGGGGTAGCGCAATCGCCCGTTCTTTTTTTCCATTGTGAGTGCCCTATCTCAAGAAGTAATGCTACGTTCTGGTTGAAATTTGGAATATATGTGATTCCATACGTAAACAGGCTTTGGTTCAATTTTGACTCCAATCGCTCCAAGAGGTGTTGATTTTTTTTTTTTTTTTTTTGCGAATAAAAATAGTTTTATTAATGCAACAATAAGAAAGATAAATCGTAATAGATTGTCGTCTGCGTATTTCTCGTGATTTTAATTGTATGGAAATGATCGGAAATATTATCTCAATGATTTAAAATTTTTAACTGTTGCCATCTTATGTTTGTTAATAAATAAAATATTTGTAATTAATTCAAGTAAGGCTTTTAAAGTAACTTTCAATTTTCGCTCTTTGTTTTGTTTTTACAATAATTCAGACATTGGGATGGTCGTCAAGTTTTTGCATGCGTAATTTTGTTTTTGTTAGGAATATTGCTTCCTCGTCAAGCATGGGGAGGGATCAGAAAAAGGAAAAATATAGAAGAAAGTTTCGTGATGGCCACAACATACTAGTTAAGTATGTAATCAGTTTTTTCCCATATTTTCTACTTTAAAATCTGTCATAATATTTTTCACCCATTATTTTTTTAAAAATCTCTATGATAAAAATACTTAAGGCATTTAACTGGAATCTTTGAAAAAGTGCCAACTTTATTGGAGCAACGTTACATGCATGATGCATTTATATATGTATTTTAACTTCTACCTCTTATAACGACCACTCATTAAAAAGACCTTTTCCTCTGGGACGGAGATGGTCGTTATATCGAGCGTCGACTGTATTAAGTTCAAATCTGGAGATTGAAGGGGTATTTTCTAAACTTTAGGACAATTTTGAGGCACTAGACGCAAACGTTGAAAACCGTGTGCTTCTTATCGTTATCTTGATAAAAAGACAAAGTTGTTTCCGATAACCAAATTTTCGGCTAAGAGTTTAAAATTTGCTTTTAAAATATTTAAATTAACAGCATGATTCATTATTTCATCAAAAAATTCCAAACTATTAAGTCTTGGTGCTGATATGCACCGTCACACAAAAACACATTCACTGTCCTGGTTAACTGCTCCAACTAAGTTCTTGAGATTAAGTTCCTAATTTTTTTCTTCTATTTACAATTATACAACAATTTAACCAAAAGTCTTGACTACATTTCTATCTGTAAGTGAGACGTAATTCCAAAACGTTTTGAGCCTATTTATCATTGATTTTGCGACGAAAAGCGAAAGCTTTCTGTTTTTGCTGGGCCAAGAAAATTTCTGCGGGAAGAGGTCCCATTTAATCCAGGTAATCAAAGAACTTGGTGAACAATTTTAGGTGAAAATTAAGTATAAAAATTTTCATTTAACTCTGCAGAAACCTTTACAGCAATCAAATGTGTATTTTTCATAAATTTTTAACTGTAAATCTTCGATCACGCCTTGTAAATTTCGCCGGTTGACCTTTTCTTATATTGTTTTCGGTCCGATTATTTTCTTCAAAACATTTTATCAAGCACTTTACTATAGAATGAACTAATGTAACTAATTTAGAGACATTTCAAACCAATTTAAAGCTACCGTGAGGAAAAAAAATCTAATTTTGAAAGGTATTTGTGATTTTTTACGAATACCAGCACTTTAAAAGTAATAAGCACAATATTAAGGTATAAATAAACAAAAAATTAAAGCCAAATAACTTTTAAGGGTCAACACAATGCAAAAATAATTAAAAAAAATGGCATATGATAATTTTAATCATGAATTTATGCGAAAACATTTGAGTGAACGATGAATTTTGTGGCGTATTATTTCTCTGTCTCTTCGCTTTTTGACCCATTTCAAAAAGAAGATACGTCAATATTTTGAAAAAACTACAGGGTTTTATTTAGAATGACATAGGAATGATGTGAAAAAATATTGGACTTCATATTCGAATTCAGTTTTGCGTTATTTCGATTTTACTAAAAAATTTCAAAGTGTACGAACACTTTTGGGAGCCACTGTAGATAGTTCTTTTTTATTCCAATTTAGGCCCAAAATTTCACGTAAATTGCCTATTATTGGCTATTAAAGGGGTGAAAAATTACTTGCACATATTAATATTTTATATCGTTGAAAAGGATAGAATTTTCCGCGTTCTAAGCAATTTGTTTCAATGCTCTAACTTCATTACGACGGGAGCAATTTGTATTTTAATCTCGAACTTTTTTAGGCTTAGCTGAAATTTCGGCAATACTTTCTTCATAAAATCTATCAATAAAAAGTGAAGGAATTGTCCCAGAGTTTTCTTTTTGACACCGTTGGAAAAAGCGACATTTTTTACTCCAGAAATATCTCGACCTTCGGTCGAAAAAGTAACCTATCTCCAAACGAAAAAAAGTTACAAGCCGTTAAAAATAAAGTTTGAATAAATCTAATCTACATTAAAATTACTGATGTTTTGTTTCGAATTGCCATGGTTACGTCTTTTAGCTTCGCTTCATTTTAATATCTTAAAGGTCCACAAACTTGGCCCCACGGAATTTAAGCAATGGGGAAATGTTTTTGCCAATTCTGCATATTTTACGATATACGTTATGATAATTCCCGCAGACAATGTAGAAATTGCGGGAAGAGTTTGAAAACTAAGAGTCTTAGCAATTTTCCCAATTATCGCCAAATTTGTGCACGCCAAAGACCAAGGGCCAAAGTTCTTCGGCCATGGACTTGCTGATAGTGGCAGAAGCAAACAAAATGGGGTTGTTTCCTTCATTCAAAAGAAGTACTTTTAGTCACTGAAATTTTTTTTAACAGAACGGTTCAAACACTTGATAGTTTATCGAATTTTTTTAACTTTTCAATTTACAAAGTTTGGACAGAAAAACGTCTGTCGGGTCCTCTAGTATTAAATAAGAACATTTATATGATGATAAAACTCAGGGGTACATGCAACTGTTGCAGACTCGTTAAGCAGTTTGGGAGCAGGAATATGGCTGTGATGGATTTGACTCGACGTTAAATCCCGGTTATCACAAATTTGCCATTTCAACTGCGCTTGCGCGCGGACTTAGCCGATTTCAAAAATTTTGCTAAAATTAATTACAAACATTTTAAATTTGGTTTTAAATATGAGATAGCAACAGATTAAAATTAGAAATCACAAAATTTTCTTTGATTTAGTTTTTAGGCCTCGATAAAGATTGAATTTTGCTTCTTAATTATTAATGGATTCGGTATTTGATTTTTCTGTCCCTTTTCAGGACCAAATTTTTAACCTCAGAAGAGTGTACTAGAATTGCAGCATCACTTCTAATACAAAGCCGTACCCTCAACCTAAATAAAAATGTATAACACTAAGTTGTTTACGCCAAACGTAAAATATCCGCAAAAGACGAATTTCTGTACTAATATTCTAATCATTTTTGAAGTACACAACGTGTTTTACATTTATGTTAAATAAATATTTCCAAACCAATAAATATTCAAGTGTCATTTTTCTCTTTAGATTATCAGTTAGTCATATCCGTAGTTTCATATAATATATCACGAAATCGCCGTGAAAATGTTCTAATCGCATTCATTAATTTAGTGGGACTCTCGCTCAGCCTAAATATACACAAGCAACTAAAGCTCAAAACTCGCGGTCGCCAGTCGCAAAATGCGACCAATTTTCAAATTTTGGCGACCATTATTTTCACTTCAGTCGCCAATGTGGCTACCATTCGCAAATGCAACCTTCCCTGACCTATAGTCTTGACATATGACCTTTCCCCAAATTCTTTTGTCCACTAAAAGTTCGGCTATCGGATCGCCGGGGGTGAAGGAGGGAAGGGGGGGGGGAGTATTGTCCAATTGTGGCTAATTGTGCTATGTGTTCATATTCTGAATAGAAAACAAAAATCGCAATCACGACGGCAAATTTTGATTGCTATTGAACATGCTATTTTGAAAACTCGGCTTTCTTTACACGCGATCGTAAATATACACAAATTTCATACTCCAATTTAGTAAATTATGCTTTTTTGATCTTAAATTCATTTTTCAACTTTATTTCTCCTTAACAAATGGCTATTTCTTCGTTTTGCGGTATTTTTAAACTACGCGTTTTCAAAATGGCGTCGTGTTGTCATTGTTCATTTTTACCAGTTAAGACGAAAATGTCCTCTCTAAAATAAAAAGAATTTTAATCTTGTACATTTGATTTACATATGAATAAACAAAAATGGCGCCTTTGAGTCAAAATGCACCGAGACAAGGTAAAAACGATATCGCTAAAAAAAATTTTTTTTTGCAAGATTTTTGATTTTTTGTTTTAATCTTATTGTTTGTTTTTCCTTTTTTTTTCTTTTTAAAATATAAAACCTACTGGAGGAGGTGAGGACATATCCGTTTATTTACTTTATTTCTCCTTAAAAAAGTTGTTATTTTTAAGTTTTGCGGTAAATTTTCAAAATGGCGTCCTGCATTTTCAAAATGGCGCCGCGTTGTAGATTGTCCATTTTCACCAGTTAGAAGAGGAAAATGTAGACCTCAAAATTCAGAACATTTTCAAGTGGCCAATGGCCACTAGACTCAAAAAACTTGGTGGCCACCAGTTTTACCGGGTTTTGAAAACAGCGCTCTAGTACAAGAATGAGGGGGGGGGGGATTTCAATTTGTATTTTTTGAAACAAATATTATGAAAGTGTTGCTAAAGGAATGCTAACAAGAAATATAAATTATATTAATCATGGAAATATAAGAGGCTTTGGGTGAAGGTTGGGAGCTCCTGAAGCAAATGATTCACTCCACCCATTTTAAAGTTTCATAAGAAAAAAAAAATCATTAAACCAAAAATAAAGTAGTGTACACAGTACCATGGTCCCACAGATAAAAAAAAAGTATTTCCCATAAAAACAACAACAAATTCCTTTAAAATCTTTTTGTAAATCATTGCAAACGCCATGGTAGTAAAAATCAACATGCACTTTTCAGGTAACTAGTTTGATGAACAGAATTACCTTTAAGAAAATTAGCACGAAGGGAATCGAAAAAATATTGGATAAACATATGATTTGAATTTTTTCAATTATTAAGATTGTTTTTTTTTTTTTTTTTTTTTTTTTTTTTTTTTTTTGGCATAAAAATAATTAACTACAAACCTCCTCCAGTAATATACAATTTGGCGTTTACCAAGAATATATCTCCAAAAAAAAAAAAAAAACATTCTTTTTGCGTTATTTGAACTAAGGGTATGACCAAACATGGCGACTACGTTCCATACGCAGCATCTCTATGTTAGGATGACTATGAAGGGAAAACGATCAAAGGACTTGCTATTTGGCTCATATTTTAATCTGATGCGATTGAAGATTAAAAAATTACAACAGTTATTCGAATAAATAGAAACTAGCCCCCGTTGTTTAAACGATTTTCAATGGAATGTATTCCTAATCGATTGCGAGTATTAGCGTCCACATCACAGCAGAAATATAAGATATAGTTTTTAGAAATATAGTAATACAGTTTTTTTCTTTCTATTTTTAATGATGTATAGGATTTTTAATGAAATACAGGATTTATGGGACAACATGGAACATTGATTATGGCAAAGAAATGATAAAACGGGGGACACAGGGGGGGGGGTCAAAACAAGTTGCCTTTTCAAGTTTTAAATTAAGTAACTTGTCTTCCTATTTTGACAATTTTTTCAGGAAAAAGGTTTTGTTAATTGGGAAACAAATAGAATCGGAACGACCTTCGAGCGTTTATGTAAAAAAACATACAATATGATGTTTTTTTTTTTTTTTTTTTTCACTTTTAAAGAGCCAAAATTTGCAAAATATTTCCATACTTTCAGAACAAGATTTAAAGCAAAACATAAAACTGTTTTAGAAAAAGGTCAATAATTAATCCTTAAAAAACTACAATTAAGGCAAAATAGTCGGTTTTTAGCACATAAGCGTCTAAATCAATTAGAATTAAAAAAAATGTTCTGAAGATAAAATTTCATATTTTTCCAGAAAATAATTACGAATTACCTCGGAAAAAGGGCACATTTTTCATTGTTATCAATAGTTTGCACTGCAATAAACATCCAATGCCATTTTTGGAAACTTAGGCTCTTAAAAAGTCTTGTGTACTGCCATCTTGGGAATGACCAAATATGGCGACTACGACAAAAATTAAGAAATAATTTTTTGAATTTGTGGCGTGAAAACAATTTAAAAATAATAAATCTTCGTGAAACTACAATTCAGTTGAAAAGTTTCTAGCACATTTACGTCCTAGGCAATGAGGATAAGATTAAGTTTTAAGAACAAAATGTTTCATTTCTCAAAAAAATTACATATTTAAAATAATTAAAAAAAAGAAAAAACAAGTTGCAGCATATTTCGCGTTTTTTTTCATTAGTTTGCAGTTAAAGGAAACATCCAATTCTGCTTTGTTTTTGGAAACTTAGGCATTTAAGCATCGTGTCTACTTCCATCTTATAAATGACCAAAAATGGTGACTACGTTTCATTTGTAGTTGAAAAGACTTTTCGATTAAAAAACGATTTTCCCAATTGACCCTACCATCCGCAGGCTTGTGCTTTACATGCAGGAAAATGTTCTTCTCCCGTTAAATTTGTGCATAATTCCTGTTCACCCTAGGAATTTTTTTCTTTGGAACTATTGAGGGGCAAAAATGGCGTCCGCTGTCCTTTTTTTATTTTATTGCCAGCTTCATTTTGCCTCGAAACTTTTATGTATTTTTTTTTCAGGAAACATCGATAAAAACGAAGATTAGAACTCAATGTACAAAATTCCCTGAGAAAAAATTGGGAAAAAAAAAATTTAGGGGGGGGGGGGGTAAAATTTGAAATTTCCCTGACATTTTTAACTATGTCGTTTTCCATGACAATTCCAGGTTTTTTGGAACGTACGAACCCCGTTTAATAACCGTATTTTCCTATGTATTGTCCGCGGGCGGCCTATAATCTGCTGGTTCTAAAATGGGCCTGAAGAAAAAAAAAGTTTCGTATAATCGGAGGCGGTGTATAATACGATGTAAAAAAATAATGTTTGAATCTAATATACCATTTGAGCAACTAAACTAAAAACGTGAAAAGGTAATTACTTTGAAGAAATAATCAAAATTAATCTGAAATATAATCTAAAATACAATGATTTCTTCTTGAAATCATGATTATAGTACGCTAATTACTTGAAAAACAAAGAGTCAAGACAAAGGAGCAAACGCTCTCATCTTGTGCAAATGGCTTCCTAATTCACTGTATTCTTTTCTTTTATTACATGACCTAAAACGCGTAAGAGGAGCATTCAAGCATCGTAAAATAACCAACATACAGGCAGGCAGTGAGAAAGAACATGCAAGCTTTGTAAAATAAACAACATTCAGTGGGATTACGGTCTCTATCGGTGAATCCTTATAGTACTGATGCATTGAAATTCTTTTCTTGGGATCTAAATCAAAAATAACCCCCAAAAAAGTTGGCGACTGTAGAAATTTTTTGGGGGTCGCCAATTTTGAAAACTGAGTCGCCACGTGGCGAGTGGCGACCGTAAATCTTGACCTTTAGGAAAATGTGTGCTCCAAAATAAATAAAGAGAAGTACAATCGTATTTATAAAACACATAAATAATATTAAAAAAAAATAGCACCCTTGCGTCTAGAGAAGGTGGAAAGAATACGGCTGAAACCCTTTTTTTTTTCTTCTGCTGGATCTTTTATTTCATTTTTTGTTTTTTTTTCGTTTTGTTTTATATTGTTTACCTTTCTTTTATTTATTCATTTTTTGACACTCAGGCTTCGATTTTTATAAAATTCTGCATGCATTTGTAAAAACAAAAAAATATTTTGTAGAATCGCAAATGGTTTAGGTTTTACATTCTGTTCAAGTTTTTGGTATTTTGTTGTTTTCTTTATCAAGGAACTAACTCGTGTTTTGGTTGAAAACTGTGATGTTTCTAGAAGTTTTGAAAGCTGAAAAAAATTATTAATAATAATAATAATATTTTTTATTTATTTATTTTTTTATCATGATGTGTTTTGCTTAAAAATGAATTAATGCAGATTATAGTTTGCAAAATATGTGTTAAATAATATCTGGGCAGGGGTGCCCGTTCCCCCCAAGTTCGATCCCCCCCTCCAAAATTTTTCCTCAACCCTCTTTTCCTTTTTTATTTTTAGCTCGCTTTTTATTTTATTTATTCTTTTATTATTTTTAATTTACTTATTTATTTTTAATTATTATTTCATAAGAAACGTTCTTTGCTTCGCCAATGACATATACACACATACTAAATAAATAAACGCAATAAAATAAATTAAATAATTTAAACTAAAATAAAGTTTGGCTATCATTTTTTGAGATTTGGCTACCATTTAGTGAACATCTGGTAGCCATTGGCTACCAATTCAAAATTTGAGTATTGAGGTATACAAGCAACACGAAATCTTAAAACAGAAAGCCCAAAAAGTATACACAAGCAACACGAAATATTAAAACAGAAAGCCCAAAAAGCTAAGTCCGCACGCAAGCGCAGTTGAAATGGCAAATTTGTGATAACCGGGATTTAACGTCTAGTAGTCTAGTTTTGTAGCAAGAAGAGTAAATTTGCGATTTTGGTGTTGAAGGAGAAAAATCTAAAGTTGTGGACAAAAAAGAAAATAAAGTACGTGATTTTAAACGAATTTCAGACGTTTGGACCAAGGTTCGAACTCGGACTTATGACTCAGTTTTGGCATTGTGATCTTAAGTATAACGTTGTTCTTGTTAATTCGTTGCGTCTACCTGATTTTCCGCATCAGGCTTTTTTTAAATTCAACTCTTAACATCAACTCGTGACTAATAACAAGTTCTCAAAATTGGCACATTTCTTTGAATCACGAGATCCGTACTCGTACAAACTCGAGTACCGTATGCTTAAATGTCGCCCGGCTTTGCCCGGTCTACCTTGAAAAAAAACCAATGTGTCAAGTGAAGTATCTTCAATAACCAGGATTAAATGAAAGAAAAAAAAATCATCATGCAAAATTTCAACTCCAAACATTGACGACTGATATTAAAATACTTTTAAGAAATTTAAATAAAATGAGAAAGATGGAGTTAAAAGGCGTAACTATGGAAACACAAAATAAAATAAGTTTCCGAGTTGAAAATGAGAAAGATAGAAACAATGGATTCAAAAAGCGTTACCGTGGAAACGCAAAATAAAATGGTTAAAAACTTGAATAGAGAACAGATTTTTGAACTTCATTTAATTCGCTTGTAACTTTTTTTCTAATGAAGACAGAGAATTAAACTTCCGACCATAGGTCGAGTTAGATCTGAAGTAAAAAAGGTAGCTCTTTTCAATGGTGTCAAAACGAAAACTGTAGGACAATTCCTTCACTTTTTATTGATGGATTTAATGAAGAAAGTATTGCCTAAATTTCAGCTAAGCCTAAACAAATTCGAGCTAAAAACGTAAATAACTTCCGCCGCAATTAAGTTAGAGCGTTGGAACAAATTGCGTAGAACGCGGAAAATTCTACCCTTTCCAACGATATGTAATATTACTAATTGCGAGTAATTTTTTACCCCCATATTCGGGAATTTATGTGAAAATTGGGCCTAAATTGGAATAAAAAAAGAACTATTCATCGAATTTTTTTTCGAACTGGTCTGCAAACCTTCTCAGGACTTAAAGGAACAAATTGTGAAAATTTCAGCGAAATCGGCCGGGTAGTTCTCGAGTTTTGCGAGTTCAAACAAACAGACGCTTTTTGGACACTTCATTTTATACTATGTAGAGATAAAGCTGAAAGTCTGTCTGGATCTCTGTGACGCACATTGCGTCTAGACCGTTCGGCCGCTTTTTATGAAATTTGGTACAAAATTAGTTTGTAGCATGGGAGTGTGCACCTCGAAGCGATTTTTCAAAAATTCGATTCTGTTCTTTTTATATTTCAATTTTAAGAAAATTTTACCAAGCAAATTATCACAGCTTGGAATAAATTACGGAATAATCATAACGTGGAACCGTAGCATGGGCAAGCTAATGAATATAGCAAATTGGCAAGAAATTCATCATCCATTATTTGTAAATACACAGGCGAACCAAATGACCTTTTAATTTTCAACTACGGGCAAAGCCGTGCGGGTATCACTAGTACTCCATACAATCAATAAGGAAAATGGGGGGGGGAGATACATACATGCACAAATGCATAATTTAATTTCTTTTTTTTTAATTGGAAAGGGGGAGGGGTAGAGCAATTGGTCATTCTAGTTCTTCTAATAGAATTTAGTTTATTAAAAACTAAGAGTAGTAAAGTGTATGGAGAACTACATGATGTTGTATGCATTTATTGAGCATTTAAATGCTAGAACTCAACATACAGAACAGCCGAAGCTTCAGTCATCACTTGGCTGTAGCTTTGGTATCGGCACTTCGGTGAAATTGCGTTTCGTGCCATCTTTAATTACAGCAGCATTTCTGTATTGAATTCTGCATCAAAGTACATAACCAATTACTTTTTCATATACCTTAAACTAGAGCTAATCTCAACTTTTTATAGTGAATTTCAGGTTTAGCTAGGAAAAATACTTCAAAAATAGCTATTTTTTGAACAGGATGCATTTTTGGTGTTGGGAAATGTAATGAGACCAATTTCCATTGATGAAAAGGATGAAAAATTATTTTATTACCATTTTGTTATGAATTTGGTTTGTAGTATGTCCAGAAAAAAAAAATTTAGATAAACCTGGTTTGTTGGGTTTTTATAACTATTTGTAAGAAAAATAATTTTATTTAAGGAGAATCATGAAGATTTTATGAAATAATTGTTAAGGAACGTTTAATATTCATATTTTTATCTAATTTCTTTGTAATTGATTAAATAATTAAGCTTAAAATCTCGTTGTTTCATATCCTCATACTTAAGATATTTCTATAGGAGAATATTGTTCTCCTATCTTTATAAAAAATACAAAACTTTATAAAACTACAAGACGTAAATGGTTCGTTGTATAAATAATAAAAGAAATAATTTAATGTGATATTTCAGACATTAATTACAATAACCAAGAATAAATTCTTGCTAATTTCCTCAGAATTAAAGCTATCTTAATATATAAAAATCTTCTGTGCGGACGTTTGTCACCATAAGGCTTTTAAACGGCTGGACCGATTTTGATCAAATTTGTTGTGTGTAATTAAGAGCAATTGTCTGTAAGAATCAGGCAGTTTACGGCAGTTGTGATTGTTGACATTTTTAATTTTCACATATGTTGTTCCTCATCATGAATGTAATGTTTGTGCCAAATATGAGCTTTGTCTGCCTTACCGTTTTTGGGAAATTAAATTTTTAAATTTAGGGGGCGTGGCACATTTTTGCGTGTTTTTCAAATTCGCAGATTTTAAAGTTCTTGTTGCTTTAAGTGCCCCTATAATGACATGGATTTTTAAATTCTATACTATCATATGGTCTTCTAAGATACTATTACAGCTGTCAAATCGGTGTCACTACGAGGGCGACGGCCACAAACTCCGTTTAAAAATGATCGAAAATGAATTTTTTTACTACATTCAATGCCGATTTTCTCAAAGCTCCTTCATGATGACACCAACGTTTTTACATAAATTCCTAGCTACACTTGCATACATCAAAAATATGTAATAAAATTGGTGTCACTATAACAGCGCCAGAAAATATTGGAACTTTTATGTGATAAATTTCACAAAAATGCAAATGGTTAAAATTTAACTATCACTCTCGCCCTCATAACAGAGATCTGAAACTAATTAAGTTTGATAAAGAACATGTTCGTCTAACATATGAACTGAAAAAATCGGTGTCACTCCTATTACTTTCGGAAATATAATCATTCGAAATTAATATGTTATGGAGTTATTTAAAAAAACACTTTTCTAATTGGAATGGCTTTATGCACCGTTTGTTTTAAATTTTAATATAAAATTACAGCAGTGACACCTAAAATAATATGTTTCTCATGCTTTTTTATAAAAAAAGCTTTATAAAAAGCATTAGAAACACAGTAAATCGATATAGGTACAGATGGACGTATTGTGTAATGTGCATTATAGGCTAAAGTAGTTTTCATATTTTTTCAATCATGCTAATTTTTTATCTGTTATTTATATTAAAAATGCAACTATTTATAACAATGTCTTAAATAGTTATGAACATAGTGTCTTATATAGCGAGCATTCAGAATCTGAAACATAATTTGAGGATGATGTAAATAAAACAAAGAAAACAGAAAACATCAAATCAACCAATTTCAGAAAGACGGTCAACTCTTGTTGAAATCTTGTAATTTTGTAGCATAAAAGCACGGGAAAACATGGTATCCCGGAGAAATAGTAGAAGTTGACCATTTATAAGTAAAGGTCAAATGCATGGCAGGAAGGAATAGAATAAATAAATTTATTTGACTGGAAAAAAGGCGAGTATTATCTAAACATATTATGCACAATAGATCCACCTCTACCTATATCAAAACGAGCATTTTCTATTCAAGATAAAGACGCTCTTACTGCCCAAAGCTGTTTATATCAGGGTTCATACCCTATTTGGATGAAAAAATTCCATGACTTTTCCAAGACTTTTTCATGATTTCATGAAAAATTTCATGACCTTGTTACATGAAGAAAATATTACTATTAGTACTTTTACGTGAATGCCACTACCTCATTGAAGCACTTACTTGTGATTGAAAAAATATCAGTGTACACATAAAAAACTAAACTATTCTTACTTGTCTTCATCATACTTTAAGTAAAGTAAACATACAGTGAATATAACGGTGCTTAAATGTCTAATATTTTTTTTTATAAACGGGTAGAATGATAATGAATGGGACAAAGGTTGAATGAGTCATTACTAAGTTTCAATAAATTTGCTCAAACGTTGCCTTTTAGCAGCAGCAGTGCATTTAAGCATACAAATAAGTTGACAGTACTTTGTTTCATTAAAGCAAAGCCACATTCTTTAGTAAATTCATGTTTTTAAACCAAATATTTATATTTAAAAAAAGAAAGAAAAATATTCAGTAGCGAATAAATCTTCTGATTCAAATGTCTTTGTTTACTTATTTGCACATTTTCAAAGGCGTATAAATTAATAGGTTCAGAAATTCTGCAACATAGTGTTTGATTCCTGACATTGAATGTAGCAGTGTGTCGCACGGATTAGTCTTGCGGGCCATATGTTGGGAACTACTGTTTTAGAGTAGTAGGATTCCCCTATTTCTGTATTCTATCACCAAACTAAAGATCTTCATTTTCTAAAACTTTTAACAAATTTATATAAACCCTGATAAATTTAATAATAAAATTTTACGAGTGATGGAAACAAACTTGAATGCAAGTGAATTGCATTTTTAAGTGGGCGTGGCAAAATTAAGAATGTGCTACTTCGCTACTGCAGAATATAAAATATAAAAAGTGTTAAAAATAATGGTAAATGCAAAATGAGTGATGTCTAAGCAGTAACGTCACATTGCAAAAAAAGACGAGCGGCTTACAGAAGTGTATGTAATGAGATTTCAAAATTCAGATTCGTTTTTGGGATCGTTCAATTTTCCAGTTTTAATATGCGATACTGCTAAATCACTCAATATTTCTAATGTTCTTTTAGCTACTGTTACTTTCTCTTTGCCCAGGACATTTTTTCATGACTTTAAATAACTTTCCATGACTTTGAATGAAAATTTCAATTTTCCATGACTTTTCCAGGTCTGAAATTTGCTTAATTTTTTTCCATGACTTTCCAGGATTTCCATGACCCGTACGAACCCTGTTATATGTTAAACGTTACTTCTTTGTAATAAATTAAAAATAAATATGGTCAAAAACACTATCTGGACGTGAAAAGATTAAATTAACAAAATACATAAATAAATAAACAGAATAAATTTTAAAAAAAAAAGAAGAAAAAAAAAACATCACAACATACTAACTTCGAATGATTATATTTCGAAAAGCAGTAGGAGTGACATTAATTTTATTGGTGCAAATGTTAGACAAACATGTTGGTTATCAAACTTAATTAGTTTCAGATCTATGCTGGGTCATTCTCATTCCACGTCAATTCAACCAAGCCATGACACCCACCGACTCAGATTTTGATGAAAGTTGGTGAGTTTAGTCCTTTAATGTAGAAAAGTATCCTCATCAATTTTTCCTTCTCAATTTGCTTTAGTTTTCATTTTACAGCCATTCAAATTTTCCAAACTATGACGATTCTGCTCGTTGATTGAAAATAACTTGTATTTCATTTATTTTTTAGCCAATTTTTATGAAAATTTACAGTAATATTAATGAAAGTATGAGGATTCCAGAAAAAAATATAAAAAAATTCTAAGTAATATTTTAAAAGTAGGAAAAAATTATTTTCAGATTTTTTTCCTCTAAAAGTATGGAATACGTTAAATTCAATATCAACCAAAGGGAATATGATAATCAAAAAAATTCTTTTTTCCTGATGATCTTAGATGTGTGTTCTGCCATTAAAAGAAATAAAATTAATGGCTTTTTCAGTTCTTTATATTTTTAGCTTAAAAATATATCTGCTTCATTGGTTTTCTTTTTTTTTTTAAATTTTATTTATTTATTTATTTTCCCACGCTACTATCAAAAAATGAATGTATTTACAAATATAAATATCTCAATAATTTGCACCTGAAATACCCTTAATTTTTATTTTAATCACAAAAATGCTTTTTTTACAAATTTCATTACATAGTACACTAGTGCAGCCAGAAATACCTTCTGAAGGGGGTTTTTGGACCACAAATCCCTACTGGAAGGGTTTTTTGGATCAGTAATATCTTCTGGAGGGGTTTTTGGATCAACAATACCTTCTGAAGGCGCGATTTCTTGATCAAAAATATCTTCTGAAATTGGATTTTTTCATCAAAACAGTCCTATCATATGCAGAAACTACTGTATTAGAATACACACAGATGTTAAAACCAATGCCTTTGGGAGAATCTTAAAAGTGTGTTCTGCCATTTAAAAAAATAAAATTAATGGCTATTCAATTTCTTTTTATGTATGTATATATTTAAAACAAAATATTTTCGAAAAATTTTCATTACCCAATTTGTTTACATAGCTGTATTATTTGCTAGAATAAAGAGCCTACAAACACAATTTTTTATGTATTATTTTATTAAACATTCAGCATCTATCAAATCAGCTTTTTATTCCTATTATTTACAAAGTATTTTTTTATTTACTTTTTCTCTGAAATATTGATTTCACTTAAATGTTTTTCCAACTTCTTTATGTAGTATGATGATTAATATTTTATTATCTTTTGCAGAAGTTCAAACTTTTTCAGAAATATTTTGTGATGCAGACAAATAGTTTGAATTCTTGTTCTGATTCAGTTCGTAGCTTTAGGAAAATTTGTGCATCTTCAGACAAATCATTAACATTTTCTATAACTTGTGTGCTCCGTGACTAAATTTGACAATTAGTTAATATCAACTCTCCCACACTACACTTATGTTCCATTTTTCTTACTAAAACAGGTAAACATAAGCAGCTCTAAGCACACAGAACATCTAAATGCAACTTACTGCAATAGTTGTGGAATTAAAGTATCTCAAAGTTTGACTCGAATATCTGACAGTTTCAGTCTTACTTTATATTCAGCATTTAATTTGCATCTCTGTGTGTGGGAAAATCCTTTTGCTCCTTGAAACATTGATCAAAAGGGGATATCAAATTTTAAAAAAGAGTTTTTTTCTGACTCAACAGTATATTTATTTGTAACATTGAATCAGATGGCAATTAAGGAACTGTTTTGGAAAATACCCTTTAGAAACTCTCAGTTTAACAATATGATCCTTTTTTTTTTTTGCAACAAAACTAGAACAGTCTTTAAATTTATAACTTCTTGTACAGGATTATGAGTCTAGCTGTTTGGTAGGAATATACGGTGCATAATTATCATTTGACTGCAATTTCGAGTTTGAGTGCTTAAGAATTTTCTTTTACTTTTGAAAAACAATAGAACTGCTTTAATAATCAGATATTTAAAAAAAGGGTATTTTTCTTATCAACAAACATACTTGTATACCCACTTGTTAAGAGAAACTCCATCTGAACAAATTTCATGAACTCCTTTTTTACATACACTACAAAGCAAGTTGCATAGTTTATTCCTTTGATTTTTTTTTTTTTTAACTGTGTAATTCACACTGTAGCAAGTTTCACTCCGAAAATTTTTCTTAAGTAAAACCATTTTTTCCCATCCCTGCTTTATTTTTGGGTTGCCAATCATTCCTTCTCTTTTTCATCACTAAAAGCTCATAGGAAATTGTTGCTAACAAACACGGCAACTCCTTGTCCCACTTTAGTAATGAAACAGGCGTTCGCATATGCTCTTTGTACTGTTTCCATTAAGTTTAATCGAATTTTCCGATCAAAAGCTACTAAGAAAACGAAAGTTTTTATGCGCTTTCAACTTTATATACCCTGTATCTATAAGTGTAACTTCTCCAGCACTCTATGGAACTTGGCCTTGCAAGAGACAAATGAATAAATGATGAGTAAACAGCACATGCATTATAAACTTCTGCCATTACAGTACTATTTTTGAGAACCCCCTTTCTACCCCTCAGCCCTCATGAAGCCCTAGGGGTTCCCAAACCACTGGTTGGGAAACGTGTAGATGACGAAGGATTTGTGTTTCACTTTTGCAGTAGGAGAACGTTTCACAGGCTGGAAGAAAGATGAGAAGAGAACACTTTAAAATAGGCTACTATGTGAGTGGCGCAGCAAAAGGGGGGGGGGGGGGGCTCAACCCCCACCCCCAAGGCATTGGTTTTAACATACATGCGTATTCTAATACAGTAATTTATGCATATGAAAGGACTGTTTTGATGAAAAAATCCCCTTTCAGAAGATATTTTTGATCAAGAAATCGCCTTCAGAAGGTATTGTTGACCAAAAAACACCTCCAGATGGTATTAGTGATCCAAAAAACACCCTTCTAGTAGGGATTTGTGGTACAAAAATCCCCTCCAGAAGGTATTTCTGGCTGCACTAAATGAAATTTGTAAAAAAAGCATTTTTGTGATTAAAATAAAAATTAAGGGTATTTCATGTGCAAATTATTGAGATATTTATATTTTTAAATACATTCATTTTTTGATAGTAGCGTGGGAAAATAAATAAATAAATAAAATTAAAAAAAAAAAAGAAAACCAATGAAGCAGATAGATTTTTAAGCTAAAAATATAAAGAACTGAAAAAGCCATTAATTTTATTTCTTTTAATGGCAGAACACACATCTAAGATCATCAGGAAAAAAGAATTTTTTTGATTATCATATTCCCTTTGGTTGATATTGACTTTAACGTATTTCATACTTTTAGAAAAAAAAATTCTGAAAATAATTTTTTTCTACTTTTAAAATATTACTTGGAATTTTTTTATATTTTTTCTGGAATCCTCACATTTTCATTAATATTACTGTAAATTTTCATAAAAATTGGCTAAAAAATAAATGAAATACACATTATTTTCAATCAACGAGCAGAATCGTCATAGTTTGGAAAATACGAAAAATTCAAAACTTTGATTGGCTGTAAAATGAAAACTAAAGCAAATTCAGAAGAAAAAATTGATGGGGATACTTTTCTACATTAAAGGACTAAACTCACCAAGTTTTATCAAAATCCGTGTCGGCGGGTGTCAAAATGCCATTTTTTTGGTTGAATTGACATGGAATGACCCTGCTATGAGGGGGCTAGTTGTATTCAGATTAGCAATTGGTCAACTTCTACTACTTCTCCGGGATACCATGTTTTCCCAAACTTTAGTGCTACAAAATTACCATATATCAACAAGAGATGACCGTCTTTCTGAAACTGGGTTGATTTGATTTTTTATGTTTTCTTTGTTTTAGTCTATGTAGTCCTCAAATTATATTTCAGATTCTGAATGCTCGCTATATAATACACTATGTTCATAACTATTTAAGACATTATGTTATAAATAGTTGCATTTTTAATATAAATAACAGATAAAAATTAGTATGGTTGAAAAAATATGAATATGAGTACGACTGTTTTAGCCTACAATGCACATTACACAATACGTCCATCTGTAGCTATATCGATTTACTGTGTTTCTAATGCTTTTTATAAAGCTTTTTCTATAAAAAGCATTAGAAACATATTATTTTAGGTGTCACTACTGTAGTTTTATATATAAGTTTGAAACAAACCGAGCAAAAAGCCATTCCAGTTTGAAAAGTCTTTTTTTAAATAACTCCATAATAACATACTAATTCCAAATGATTATATTTCCAAAACTAATAGGAGTGACATCGATTTTTTTTAGTTCATATGTTAGATGAACATGTTGGTTATCAAACTTAATTAGTTTCAGATCTCTGCTATTAGAGCGAGAGTGGTAGTTAAGTTTTAAACATTTGCATTTTTGTGAAATTTATCACATAAAAGTTCCAATATCTTCTGGCACTGTTATAGTGACTCCAATTTTATTACATATTTTTGATGTATGCAAGTGTAGCTAGGAATTTATGTAAAAACGTTGGTGTCATCATGAAGGCGCTTTGAGAAAATCGGCATTGAATGTAGCAAAAAAATTCATTTTCGGTCATTTTTAAACGAAGTTTGTGGCCGTCTCCCTCGCAGTGACACCGATTTGACAGCTGTAATAGTATCTAAGAAGACCATATAATAGTATAGAATTTAAAAATCCATGTTATTATTGGGGCACTTAAAGCAACAAGAACTTTAAAATCTGCGAGTTTGAAAAACACGAAAAAATGTGCCACGCCCCCTAAATTTAAAAATTTAATTTCCCAAAAACGGTAAGGCAGACAAAGCTCATATTTGGCACAAACATTACATTCATGATAAGGAAAAACATATGTGAAAAAAAGAAAAATTAAAAATGTCAAGAACCACAACCTGCCTGATCCTTAAAGACAATGGTTCTTAAGTTGTGGCAAGCATGGTTTCGAAACGCGATAAATTGAATCGGAAACGTTTTTGTTAATTAATTAATTTAAACATTCAATGGTTATATCTCCCAAATGATTAATATTTATTTTAACCTATTGTTGAGCAAGAACTTAAATAAATCTTTAACCCGTTGCCAAAGGACAATAAGAAAGCCAGCTCTGCTTTTCGTAATGAAATTTCCTACTGTGATATGTCAATTGAGAATAGATAAAACTTAGAGAGAGTGGAGCCTTCTTTTCTCTTGAAAGCAACGATTTAAAGTAAAGTACTGGTAGGTTCGTGCACAACGCACGCGCGTATGTTCTGTCGTCGTAGTTTCGGATCGGTGCTTAGGTTTTTCCTAACCAAATGATCAGAAAGTACCGTACCTAGCAACATTTGTTTCTCGGCTGAAATCCATCTGAATTTTGGCACCAATGTTAAGAATACTTTAAGGATTATCAAACTAATCAATACATTATTAAAGGAAGAGATTATGGAATATAAAGACGAAACAAATTTTATTTTCATCCAGATAAATTACAACAGAGTAGTTCTGTACACAAAATATCAGTGCAGTGGAAGATTTTTATCTTTGGTGGAAAGAACAAACTATGCAATATATGAAGTATTTAAAGTTTTTGTTCAAAAGATCGGACCGCTAATTGGTCGGAGTTGGCTTCGCTCACTGATCGGCTGGATTACAGTAACGTGGTGGCTTGGCGACTTTGGCTGTAAAAAACAGAGTTGCGTGATCATTTGTTTACATTTTAAAGCTACTGTTAATGTAATTTATTGTACTTTTTGTTTATTTGGCGAAATATTTCAAATTGCAAAGAATTGCTTTTTGTTTTTAAAGAGTTTTTATTCATTTTAGTTTAAGAATGTGTTTATTTTACATCGGAAGGGGGGGGGATGAGTGATTTTCGCTTATTCAGAGAACTGTTTTTACTTTTATCATTTTTTAAACGATATCCTTTCGATTGTTTTATTCTCTTTCATATGGGGATGTTGCAGTGGGATTTCCCGTTTGTTCTAGATGGGTAGTTAGTTTTTTACACTTAATATCTGAGGACGCTTTTTATCCTTTGAGTACGGATGAAGGAACAAACCATCAAGTACGGGAAAAAAAGTAGTTAATAAAACAACTGCTCAGTGGGCATTAGATAAATCAAGTTGTTATAAATATACGCATTCTGACACCAAGTAGCTTAAAACATTTTCTTTTTACTTATGTTTTTCAACAAAACGGTTCAAACACTTGATAGTTCATTGAAATTTTTTAACTTTTCAATTTACAAAGTTTGAACAGAACAACGTCTGTCGGGTCCTCTAGTCTACTATAAATTTTAAAAAAATATGTAAAATTAAAATCACGCATTCTTAAACATGTAAAGTATTTTGCAGTATCTACAAATAAAATGTCTGAGGTATATTATACAACTTTAAAAATCAAAAGATCGATGCATATTTCGTTTAAAAAAAGTTACGAATTGTTATTTATTTATTTAATGGTATCAGTAACAACAATTATAGAAACAGGTCAAAATTTTTAAGAAAATCATTATGTTTTCCATTGTAGACGTTATTTCTCCTGATTTGATGCATTTAGGAGCACAATTTTTTTTGCAAAAAAAAAAAAAAAATCATTTTAACTAAGAGCTTTAGTACAAACTTAAATGAAAATACTTTTAACATATTTTAATAATGAAAAATGTCATGAAAATTAATGTTTATTGATTCATCCACCATTCATACCTAGTAAACCCAGTTTAAACCGATTTTATTTGGTTTACACACTATTAGTAGGAAAAACAATTATAACCAAGAATAAATTCTTGTAAATTAATATCCTCACAATCATAGCTATCTATGATAAATAAAAAAAATGCAAGTAAAATTAAAATCATGCTGGCATTCTTAAACATGGAAAGTATTTTGCAGTATCTACAAATGGATTACAAGTCTAATGTAAATAACACATCTTTAAAAACCAAAAGATCAACACAGATTTCGTTTAAAGATTTAAAAAAAAATAACAAAACATGTAATTTATTTACCTAAATGAATCAGTGACAACAATTACAGAAACAGAACAAGTAGGTTTTAAGAAAATCATTATGTTTTCTATTGTAGACATTATTTCTAGGGTTGCACCGGATATCCGGTAGCTATATGGTATCCAACCCCTCCCCTCCGGACAGGATATCCGGAATATTTTTGCAAGATATCTGGTACTGTTGGGGTGGTTATCCGGTGTATATAAATCAGGATTGGCAAAAACCCGGGTTTTTTTTTAAAAAAAGCCCACGGACCCGAGGTTTTTTAAATAA
Organism: Uloborus diversus; assembly: GCF_026930045.1. NCBI lineage: Eukaryota > Metazoa > Arthropoda > Arachnida > Araneae > Uloboridae > Uloborus > Uloborus diversus. The sequence goes on along the minus strand of NC_072732.1, from coordinate 156,926,221 downwards.
AACCCCAACTAAAGTTGGGTTTTTAAAAGAAATGTGGTTTTTTGTCTTTTTTTAGGGAAAATGTGGGGTACTTGTAGCGTAAGTATATGGACAAAGTGCAAAAATTGTCTGAAGGTAAAAAAAGCTGGAAAAGTAGTTAAAATTCAAAGTTTTCTGAAGAAAAGTATAAAAGATGAAAAACCAAAGAATGGTGAAGTTTCAGATTTTTTAGTTTTCATTATTACCAACAGTTAAGGCAAAGTAACTTCTCGAGTGATAAAATCTATTGTTCGTTTTTAATTACTACATTTTTTTTTTTGCTCTTTACTTTATTGTACTTGATTTTGTTATGCAAAACTACTGTAGAACCTAAAGTAGTTTAAAAAATCCCTTTTTACTCAATTACAGCTTAATCAAGACATCTCTTTGAATTTTATGTTGCCTGTGTTTCTCACTCTGTGTACAGAGTAAGAAATATTAAACTTTTTCGTAAGATAATGAAAATACTGTACCTGTTCTGTCGACCATTTGAAAAATCTGCTTATTTCTAAAAAATATACCTTGTGTTTATTCGAGATTTATGATGTGTTGGTTAGCAGAAAATAATTCACATGAAAGCCTTTTAACTAGATTAGTTTCCTCTGCACAATCTACAAATATTGAGAAAATCAGATGTGACAGAACTTGGTCAAGATAATTTGAGTTATTTATTGACCAGTTAAAGAAAAAAGTTAAATACATTTATTCAAAATCTTTGAAGTATTTTTTTAATGCTGTTACGATTTTAGAAATACTATTAAAGTTAAAAATTCATTTTTTATGTTCATTGTCTGGTGAAGAACAAGTAAAAAAGAAGTTTAAATTGTGAAAGTATTTAAATTAATTATTTTTTTTTTAACTTCTCAGAAAATTTTTAAAAACTCAAAAGTGGGCTAAATAATGGTTTTTTTTAAATGGGTTTTTTCAAAAAAAAAACCCATTGGGTCCAACCCAATTGGGTTTAATTCGGTCAACCCTGATATAATGGAGTTTAATTAGAAATTTTCAACTTTTGTTAAAGCTTTTGGATTGTGTAATAACTTTTCATGTTTCCTTCATTAATTTCTGCTTTTAAAGCAAAATTAGTATATCTATCAACCCTGAGAATTCCAGCAAACTGGTAGCTACCAGTTTTTTGGCACTCTCAGATTCAATGAGATGATATAGCTCCAGCTTGGTTATTCACTATTACAGACTGATGAGTTCATAGCAAGGACAAAACTGCACTCGCTGTGTGTGACAACTAGTTTGTCAGTATATAGCGCATATTTCTGGCTTATATCAGGCTTTGAGGTGATAACTTACTGTTCAACATTACCAATGTTTGCTTTTCACAGAAAAACTATCTTTGTACCAAACACCACCTATTTGAAGGTCATGGATCTGGACTAAATTCTGAATTTTATTAAACTCGCCTTAGTTATGAGCCCAGATAAAGTGATTTGTTTGCAAAGGCCCTAGTTCAGCTGCAATGGGGGTCCAAAGTTGCTAGCTTGGCTCCAGAAACGCAATGGTATTTCTTATGGAATAAGTTTTTTTTAACCACTAGCAAACATTAAATTCAATACACTCAAACATGTTTTTCTGCAGTGAATATTGATTGCCTGAAAAAAATTCTAATGAAAAAATTGTCCGCAGCTTCATGAGTAGCTGTAAAAAGATTTTGCAACAAAAATTACTGCTAAATTGCACAAAAGAAGACTCACACAAAAAAGACTGCACAAAAACAGGTTTAAGTGTAAAGTTCTGTTCTGTTGAATTTTTAAATTTCTGAATGTATTAAATGTGTTTTTCATGAGCCCTTTTCAAGTCCACTCCTTGAAATTTGTTAGTCCATTACTTTATTTTTGGAATACAATTTTTCAGTGCTGACTCTACTACGTATATTTGTAACCGCCATTTTTAATTGTAGTTAGGATATGTGTTTTTAAACAAGTTAATTTTGTACTGCATGCGTGTTTATTTATTTATTTTTTGTCAGGAAATTGTGATTCAAGTATTTTGACTTCCAAATTAAAATCAGTATTCAGTTTAAATGCACGAACCAACTATTAACAAATAGCATTCAACCATATTTATTCAAATGCGAGCAATTAGCACACAGTGCCATGAAATTGCCAAAAAAAAAAAAAACTTAATTTCAAAGGATTTCATTGCACTTCTAGAGCCAAACTGACAACTTTAGAGCCTCATTGCAGCCAAACTGAGGTCCATGCAGTCAAATTGCTTTACTTGGGCTCATATCTAATGGGGATGGACCAAAATATCTTGAATTTTGTCCAGATCTGAAATCTTTAAGGTTATGGCGTGCCAAGACTTACAACCAATTTCTAGCATTCGGTTAAAATCAACAGTGAATAGAGCAGGTAGGAATAATAGCTTTAAAAAAAGTATTGTTTTTTTTTTTTTTTTCATTTATTTGTTTAGCATAGAGATACAAACTTTCCAGAAATTTTGAGATGGCGGAAAAATCTTTGTTTTTACCCCCTGAGAAAATTGATTTTTTAACAAATGGCAAATGCTGTTTTTTACTAGTCATATTTTCTTAGACAGCATGAAATGTTAACTATTTTAAAATGAGTGCAATCTATATTTTTAATTTATAAGTTTCTTGACAGTGGTATACATTCAGCATTTGCTGTTAAAAAGATATTATTTTTGCTTCATAAATCTCAATCTTTCCTCATTCAAAATACCAAAAAATATCCTAATTAGTCAAATCATTATTAAACCATTAGTTTGGGACAAGATGGAATTTTTCTAATTGTCAATCTGTTGGACAGTAATTTTCAGGATTTTTTAAAATAAATAAATTGAAATAATTGAACAAAAAATTGTCCCCCTCCTTTTCTTTTAGTATTAAGTGTATTTATGCAAATGTGACTACATGTACAGTCGACTCCCGCTACAACGCGATTCAACTTACGCAAAATGGCTACAATGCAGCGAATTTTTCACGAGTAACAAATTTTAGAGCTGACACGAACAAATTCCTCGTCCACGACATGAATTTCTTCAGAAGGAAGTATCGGCTTCGTTATTGACAACTAAATATATATTTTGTGAATGTTATTACATCTCATTAGCATCACACTGACCATCGAAAGTTCCCACATCAAACCAGTCTAGGCATCACGTTGTTAGTGCATAAAAAAACCGCTCAGCATCTTTCTTTCTCTTCATTCTAAACATTAAAGTTGATGAAAAATAATAGCACCTTAGTGAGCTGTTTCATCTAAAGTTTATGAAGATGGGGGGGGGGGGGGGAATAAAGTTTTTGACAATAAAAAGAAGATTAAGATTCTCGATATGCTTGGACAACTACCAAACGCTGACGGTAGCAATGCAATAAGTATGAGTGAATCTTCCATACGTAAAATTAAAAGACAAAACAAAATGATATCCGTATAAGTTCAGAACTTAGTTCAAATGTTGAAGCTTGCAGAATCTGAGTAAAGTATATGAAAATGGAAGCTGCTCTTGCATTGTGGATTAAAGAGATTGGGAAGAGGGGCTTGTTGTCATAAATGGAAATGTTATAAAAGAAAAAGTGAAGCAACTGTTATAAAAGAAAAAGTGAAGCAACCGTATTTTAAAATATATTTAATATAAAATAACGATCTGATTATGCAGCATAAATCTTCATCATCTTCATTTTTTAACTCATAAATATTATTACTGTATCTACTGTACAGTATTATTATAGTGCAGCATTTTATTATTACTACTAGCTGCGTGCCCGGCGTTGCACGGGCTACCTAAAAAATGTAAGAGCAGTCCAGTTGATGCTTTTGTAGTACACTGACACTAGTTTCTAACGCGTTAAGGAATAAATAAATGCGCGTAAAGCAAGGTTTGCAAAACACCAGTAAAACATATTTTTGCCAAAACACCTCATCAACGTTAATAATCGTTATCAATGATACAAGTTATGAGTACATTTTCAGTCAGCACAAAAGGGGAAAATATATGCATTATCAACTATAATCTTTACTCACGTTAAACTGAATTACATCTGATAGACTATATCGGAAATATTTATGCACAATAACAATCCGCTTTTTACATAAAATAGTCTACTACCCGGCGTTGCCCGGGTGTTTATTAATGCAACATACCACTCAGATAAATATTTGGATGGATTCTATCCACATGGTCGTACAAGAATTACATCAATCCGTTTTCCAGGTACAAACCCTCAAAGAACTCAAATAACTTGTAAATCACTCATTTACTTTACGACGTGCACGGTCCTCCTCGAAAATGAAAGTTATGTCATGTGACGCGTATTTAACAATCAGGCTTGAACAAAAAAAAAAAAAAAACAGCAAAATTTTGCTGCAGATTACGGCAAAATAATCGAAAAGTAAACAACTTAAACACCCTGATTACAGGAAAAGCCTTAAAACAAAAGCCTAATTTTATTTCTTTATATTCGAGAAAAAGAAATGGCAACAGATCTTTCATCTCAATGATTTTCTTCACGCTGTACATTTTAATAAAAGCGTTCATCCGGAAAGTTGAGTTGAAGCACTGAATAATAATTTGAATGGAGGAAAGCCTTCGAAAAATATGGATTTTATTTTGAAATCTAAGAGTCATAATTAATAATTTTTAATTGATATCTCCGCTAATTATTATCGGAGGATTATGTTAAATAGCCAAACATGAAGACGGGAAGATGACGAATCCATCGATACCTGGTTCGATGGTCAGTTCACTGTCGTTCGGGAGAAGAAGCTTGGACATAGATAGATAGATAGATAGATAGATAGATAGATACTCAGATTTTATATGTATAAGATATACTGTACGTACTGTGTTGTTTTATTTTATCAATCATTCTTTTTGTGCTTTTTAACTATTTTATGTTGAATAAAACAGCTTTTTTATTTTTTAAATACAGTAAAATTTGTGTTTTTTTTACGTAAGAAACTAATGTATAGTTGAAGAATGCTTTAAAGCAGTTTGAAGGGTGCTTACAAATGTCTAAAAAGTTTGGTATGTTTCTAAAAAATGTTTATGCTGCATACATTTTTCCACAACATGAAATTTCGATTTACGCGAAGAGTCTTGGAACGCATCCCTCGCGTAAGTCGGGACTCGACTGTATACATACATATTAAATGGACTACATTAAACTAAATAATTTCTTATAATGACATTGGTGTGAGTGTGTTCTGCATATTTGAAGTTAGTCCAGTTTTAGTGAGAGAGTAACTAATACTTGATTTACAGAGACATTAAAATCTTACAGCTTCATGCATTTAACAAAGGGAACTGATAGAAAAAAAATATATAAAGAAAAAAAACATTAGTATGTAAAAAGTAAAATGTTACGAGTACAATATTTTACTTACAATAAGTTACGCATGCAAAATTTCCAGTTTTTTCTGGGTGAAAATAAACCACTTTTCGGGGGGGGGGGAGGAACGAAAAAAGAATGTTTTCCCCTCAAAATTTCCAGTTTTCTACCGACTAGTTCTATTTCAGCATAATTCTTAATAATTTAAATATAAGTTTATTAATTTGTTTGAAAAAGTGAACATGGTTAAAGAACTCTTAAAATACTTCCCTTGTTAATTTGCATATTTCAAGACTGTACCTGGATATTTTTGAATTAAAGTAAAATGTTCAATTCATTTTTTTAGTTTTAGTTTATATTTAATTATTATAACTTAATTATAACATTTCAGGGTTGCCACAAAAGTTCAAGACTGAGTTTCCCTGATATTTCCAGTCGCTTTTAGAAAAAAAATGCTTATTTTTAATGTAAGTAAACCTACTTTATGAACCAATTAATGCTTAAAAAATTATCAATAATTGTAATCTATATTTGGCTTAAGTTAAGAGTAACTAAAAAATTAATTATTGATTACAAAAGTACTGAAATCCCAAACACACTAAGCAATTTTCAGCAATGCCACATTTTCAATGTTGGCATGTTTCCAAAAAAGATATTAACCTATAAAAGCAAAAATTTTGAGATTTAAAATTTTTATGAGCATTATTCATTTCATGGGGGGGGGGGGGGGGGGCATGCAGAATGAAGGCCGTTAAAATGCTAATAAGGCCACAAATGCATTGCGGAAAATACTAGTTATTTCTACCTAAGATGGCTTTGATTTTTTTTTTCAAAAGAAATAAAATAAAATTTTATGATTTCAATCAGAACTTTACAATTTTCATATGGATATATTTTTTCTTTGTTTTTTTTAATTTTATTTTTGTAACCTTATTACATTCAGTTTTGAAAAATGAGCTTGAATTTTCTTTCTATCGCCTATCAAGAAAATTTGCATACCTGTAACGCGAAATTTACTGTACTTTTGCCCCAGCATTTTTGCCCAAATGGCGCAGCAGTTTTGCTTATCAGCTCGAAAAATTGGGAAGGGATTGCCTGACATTTCCAAAAATTTCAATAATTTGTGATTTTTCCTGACATTTCCCTGACCATTTTAGGTAATTTTCATTTTCCCAGACAATTCCAGGTTTTCCAGGTGCGTTGCAACACTGCATTTTTTAAAAAAATAACGTGTTAACATAGCTCTGAAAAATATATTTAAAATGTTAACTTGCATCTTTTAAGACTAAGGTACCTGTATCTTTTGGAATTTATGTTTGAGGTGATAACTTGCTTCTTTTAAGAATGTATATCTTTATTTGTTGGAGCTAAAGTAAAGTTTTAAGAAGGTTATTAAGGTACAACTTTATTAATTTGTTTTTTTAAAAAAGTGGACTTGTTTAACATAACTTTTAATGATATTCGGAACTCCAGCGCTCGAATACGCTACCTTGCAGTAATTTACAAAACAGCCGATGAAACTAAAACATTGCCACATTGCGTTCCACGTGTGTCTGTTAACGTAAACACAGGCAGTTTGTTCTGAGTATTTATTAATGCAATCGATGAGTCTTAGTTTGCTTTCAGCTACAGAAATTAATTCGTCCCTTAGTAGTATTCTCGAGCTTCTCAAAATAATGTTAGTTTTCCTTATTTCCTTCTTAAATATGAGTTGATTGAAAATGGTGAAAGCGAAAACTGGATTAACAAACTTGGATAACGTTATACAAGGTAAAAAATTTTGTTTTGTATGAATTTGTAAGAATATGAGTTTTTTTTAATCTTAAATTAATTTAACTAACCATCTTTTACAGCAGCATTTAGTTGGAATGGATGGTATGCAAAATATTTTCTTGAATATATTATCGTAGAACAAAATGAAAAATGTTTCACCGAGAAAGAATTTACTTTATTCCTTTTATTCTCAGTTGAAAGGTTTCGCCAAATTTGTTTAGGATTATAGTTTTAGTATTGTGCGAGCAAAGTAGCCTTGGCGAGATTTCGCGTTTTTAGTTAAACCATTTTTAATTTTTATCATGAGTGGAATAAAATGGTAGAAAGATTACAGAATTCGATAAGTAAAAAGAAATAATGGTCAATCAACTGAAAAGAAAACTACCACCATATATCCGTAAGAATTCTGTAGATGATTTGCATAACTTGACATAATTAAATCGTAACTCAGAAATTAGAAAAATCGAAACAGAAAAATTTTAAATTAACCAATTCGGGAATTCGAGAGAAATAACTCAGCAACAAATGCAAAACAATAAGCGGTAGCCAAGCAAGGCAAAGAAGTATCCTCTTCTTTCGATAATAATTTGTAATGTCATATTGAATTTTCTAGCATTAATTGTTGTTCTTGTCAGGCCACAATTATTATTTAGTTTTATCAAGAATTGATAAATATCGAATTCAACGTCATGGAAATAGCTGCTTAGAACTACAAGCTACGTAGTTTGCATTAATCTTTGACATTTAGTAATGCTTCTTGAATTCTCATTTCTTTCTACGTGGGCGAGAATATCCACAAGACTTTGAAAATTAATTTAAAAAGAATAAAGCGAAAAATATCATACATGCGAACAAAAATCACAACACTTTTAGCATTTTCTTCGTTACCACATGCGTTTGTTTTAGTTTTTAAGTCGGCCATTAGACAGTGACTGCAGTGCCCCCTATAGTTCGTTGGAGTTGCGAATATTTATGCTGTTAATTTTACGAATGTCTGTCTCTATTTTTTGGAATTAAAAAGGCAACTTAAAATATTACTTTTAATTATAGATTTAAATTTGTTAATTTCTTTTTATAAAGTGAATGTGTTAAAAATACATTTAAGATGTAAATTTGCACCTTTAAATAGAGAATGTAATTTTATTTTCTGGAATTAAAATAAAATTTTAAGTTTACTGTGTAAGTGAATTAGTTTGTTTTAAAAAAGTAAATGTGTTTGGCATAACCCATGATAATAAATTTAAGATGTTAACTATCATCTTTTAAGATCTAATTTTTTAAAAATTTATATTTAAGGTTAATTTGCTTGTTTTTAAGAATTTTCATCTTTATTTTCTGGAATTAAAGTAACGTTTTAAGGTGATTATCAAGGTATAAGTTCCAAATTTTATTTTTAAACAAGAAGTTCCGTCTAGAACTAAACGAGCCTACTTTCCCGTATACCCATACTACTTTCTAGTATTTGATCAATATTCCCAAAAATAGCTAAAATCACAAATTGTTTCTAACATATTTTTTTAATATTTTAAGCTGATTTCTAGGAATAAAATATTCCTCACTCATTTCAAAAATTAGATGCATAAAAAAATAAATAAATAAATGAACAACTAAAATACCAGCACCTTTAAAACAAAGCAGCTAATACACTTTTTTCCATTTAAAAAAATACTTTAACAGTTTTCAAAATGAAAAAATAATAATTAAAATTAATAAGTTCATTAAAATAAATACATCGTATCAAAAAAAAAAATCGTTTTTTTCCCCTGTTGCCAAAAATAATTTTTTTAATGAATTAATGCACTTTCCAAAATAAATAAAAACAACAAAATGTCAACCTAAAGAAATAATTTTCACAGTCAAAAAAAAAATCGTCTGTGCATATTGTTATATAGAAACATAAATGACTTCGAGTTTATTCGCTGAAAACTGAATACCTAAATTAAAACTTTAGCATGAAAATTAAAACAAGTCACATCAACAATAATTATTTCACATTTAAAACCATAGCTTCGGAGTCAATCTCATTTAGGGATAAAGGAGTCGGAGACGAATATCCAAGAATCGGAGTCAGTCATTTGTCCTCCATATATAAATTTTCCCCAAACCTACGAAGTCAGAGTCGAAGTCGGGGAGTCGGTGTCCAATTAATTGTCGGGCACAAGAGTCGGATTCGGAGTCAGATGCCCCTAAATTTTCTGAGTCAAAGTCTGGAGTTTGGCGTCAAGACGTCAAGAGCTATTTCCAACAAAATTTGTTTGAAGTAAATCTGCCTTCAAGTACGGAATCTGCATTGACTTTCAGTTTCCACGTAGGCGCTAATGTTAAGGGATTTGAACTACATTTGACTCCCGCTACAACGAGATTCGACTTACGCGAAATGGCTATAACGTGATTTTTTCCCGGTAAAGAATTTTATTCCCAACGCGAATTCTTCACCTGCAACATGAAAATTTTCCGAAGGTAATCGCAGTTTTTTCGTGAATGGACCTTCATCCCTTTGACATCGCTCAGGGCGGAAGTTCCCACACCATACTAGTCTAAACATCGCTTATACAAATAACTACTCCTCATATTCGATTTATTTTTTTCATTCTATTTGGTAAAGTTGATGAAATAAAATGACACCTAAGAGCGCTGTTTCATTTAAAACTGCGAAGATAGAAGGAAAAAGAGAAAGTTTCAGCAACTATAGTGCATTAGTTTTTTTTACTACATAATGTACGTACCGCAGTGGTTTATTTTACGTCTTCCTTTCCCATTGATCATTGTGCATCATAGCGGTTTTTTATGTTAAATAAAACGTTTTTGTTTTAAATACAATAAATAAAAATTCAATTTTTTGTTTAAGAAACAGTAATGTATAGTTAAGAAATGGTTTTTAACAGTTTGAGGTGATTTTTACAAGTGTCTTTAATCGTATGGGTATTGTTAAAAATCCTGTAAATAGTAATTATTGTAGTAACGTAACCTGTAAATAGTTTCCCGTAATGAATATACAACCCCTTTTCATTCGGCTGAAGTATACGACCCCCTATTTTCTTTTCATTGATAAAATTTGATAACGGTATATGCATGGCCTACGCATTTCGGGAAGCATGTTATGGAAACTTCTTCGATGTTTATAAAGGCGTCCCGCGTGATAAAAAGTTGAGTTTCGATTGAGAATTTGTACTGAGAGCGTATTAGCTCTGTTTATAGCGTGGCATTTCGCTGTGTTGTTTTCGTATTTGGAAGTAAATACGTGTGTAACCGTTAAGTTTACGGTGTTGAGTGATATTTGCTTAATTGCTGATGATTAATTTATCAGTTGTTAACGATTTCTCCTGTACATAGTGTAAATAAAGCTCCTGTGTTTTTATCAAGAACTGTGTCTTCAATTCAAGAAAGTGGAAGTCGCACCGAATCCGTTACAATTGGCGCCCAACGTGGGGCTACTTCAGGACTTTCTTGCAGTAAGTGTGACTTTGGACATTTTTTCATAAAGACTTTTTAAATTTGGACTTTATTTTTATGGTGATTACTCGCGCAATGGATGAACAATTAAAACAACTTCTTGATGCAATCAACTCTGTGAAGAGTTATATAGCGGCTAATCAAGAACAATTAAAAAATGATATGGCAGCTAATCAAGAACAATTAAAAAATGATATGGCGGCTAATCAAGAACAATAAAAAAGTGATCTGACAGCAAGTATGTTGGCAAATCAAGACCAGTTAAAAGCGATTTAACGGTGCCGAAAAAGGACTTAACGTCTAACCAAGAAGAAATTAAAAACGACTTTATTTCGGTAAAGACTGTGATGGAAAATAAATTTAATGACATAGAGCATCGAGTTGATCCTATTGAAGAAAAATTTGATACCGTTGAAAGCCGATTCAAGGCTGTAGAAAATGAGTTGGAAGAAAAAGACAAGAAATTGATTTCATTTAAGGAAGAAATAATTAAGGACGTGGAAAGGAGATTGGCGACCAGCGGAAAGCAGCTCTGTACAGTTTGGGGCTCCCAAATCGGTTGCTCGATCGCCCATTAAACTTGCCACATTTGATGGGAAAACTTCCTGGCAGGTTTACAAAACTCAATTCATGATAGTGGCAGAAGCGAACCGATGGGACTCTGCTACCAAGGCCTGTCATCTTGCAGCATCCCTGAGAGGTGACGCAGCGGACATTCTCCAGACCCTTCCGGACAGCCAGCGCCTGGATTTCGCCGCCCTCACATCTGAGTTGGAGCTTCGCTTCGGTGAGAAGTGCCAGAAAGATTTCAGCCGAATCCAGTTGAAGTCCCATTTCCAGAAAACCACGAAACTCTGTAAGAGCTTGCGGCGGATATCGAGAGACTGTCTTACCTTTCTTTTTACAACTGCCCTGCGGATGTTCGAGACAACCTGGCACTCAACTACTACATCGACAGGGTTCAAGATCCGGAAATCCAGAAAGCTCTACGAATGGCGGATGTCAAAGACCTGAATTCTGCTGTTGTGTATGTGATGAAGTTGGAGGCCGCCCAGCAAGCAACCCGTGTGGATCGCCATCCCATCCGAACTCTGGAAGCTGATGAGTCTGATTCCAGGTCGTCCCATCTCCCTGAACTTGAGAGACAACTCGGTGACTTGGCAAGACATCTGAACAGCATAAATGCCCAAAAGAAACAAGAGCAGAAGTGCTGGAAATGCGGTAGTGAAGGGCACCTGCGAAGGAGTTGTCCGGCTCGCCAAGCTACGCGAGGGAAGGAAATTACCACCACCAGAGCTCTGCAGATTTCCTCTTCTAGTAGCGGCAGTAATGGACTATTCATTTACGCACATGTAAATGGGAACCCCTGCAGGCTGATTGTGGACACTGGAGCCAATGTGACAATCGTTAGGACAGATGTGGCTCGTGAATTTGGGTTGAAACTGTTGTGGACATCGCCACGTGCAAGTCTCCAGACAGAGACGAGGTGACAAAATTGAGATTGAGGGTAAAGTGGACCTGGAAATAATGTTTGGGAATGCCACCTACCATGATACGGCATTCGTTGCTGATATCACGGACCCCTTACGACTTCACCCTTGACTTCGAGACTAATGAACTGCACTCGATGAGAGAAGACATAGCCATCTTCAACGTTCAAAATGATGTAAAATCCGCTCATCAAATAATAGCCCAAACAGATTTATCGATTCCCTCAAGGTCAGAATCATTAATACCTAGCTCCATTGAAGAAACCAATAGTTTTCGATTTGGACTCATTGAAAACCCTAACCTAAGCAATAGCCTAAAAGGAGTGCTGGTAGCATATAGGCTTGTGGACCTTTCTAAGGATGTAATTCCTGTGAGAGTCGCCAACGTGAGTGAAAGGCCAAGGAATATCCGGAAAGGTGAAGTGTTAGCAACTTGTATTCCAGTAAACTGCATCATTAGAAGAATCAATTCCCCCGAGACTGTGTCTTCTGAGTACTTGAAATCGAAGTTAATTGGGAGTGCGCCATTATCGAAAGATCGGAAAACTGCTGCGGAACAATTGGTGGACGATTTCAAGCATCTGTTTTCATCTACATCGGAGGATGTTGGCCGTACGAATTTAACGCAGCATAGGATCTACACTGGAGAGCACACCCCTATTAAACAGCATCCAAGACGACTACCGTTCGCCAAGAAGGAAGAGGTTGAAACCCTCCTGAAAGAGATGAAGGAGGATGATGTAATCGAACCGTCATCCAGTCCTTGGGCCTCTCCCATCGTCTTGGTCCGAAAGAAAGATGGCTCCACCAGATTTTGTGTTGATTACCGACGGCTGAATGAAATCACCAAGAAAGACAGTTACCCTCTTCCACAGATAGACGACAGCTTGGATACTCTTTCCGGACACAAGTGGTTTTCGACCCTGGATTTGAAGAGCGGCTACTGGCAGGTTGAGATACACCCTGATGACCGAGAGAAGACGGCGTTTACAACTGGACAAGGCTTATGGCAGTTTAAAGTGATGCCCTTCGGCCTCTGCAATGCACCAGCTACGTTCGAGCGTCTTATGGAGACAGTGTTAAGAGGACTTTCCTACGAATCCTGTCTGGTCTACTTAGACGATATCATCATCGTGGGACGCAGTTTCGAAGAACATCTGGCAAATCTTAGGAAGGTGCTGCAAAAGCTTAAGGACGCCAATCTGAAGTTAAGCCCATCCAAATGTAATTTGTTCCGCCGGGAAGTGAACTACCTTGGTCACATCATCTCTTCTGAGGGTGTACAAACCGATCCAGAAAAGGTATCTGCGGTCAAGAGTTGGAGTCGTCCCGAAAACATCCATCAGCTGCGAAGTTTTCTGGGGCTCTGCACGTACTACAGGAAGTTTGTGAAGGGTTTTTCCAACATTGCACGACCTTTGCATAAGCTGACGGAGAGCAAGCAAAAGTTTGAATGGTCCAAAGAATGCGAAGATGCATTTCTACGACTGAAGGAGGCTTTAACATCAACGCCTATTCTCTCATATCCTCAGCCTGAAAAATCCTTCATCCTAGACGCTGATGCGAGCTATGAGGGCATCGGAGCTGTTTTGTCCCAAGAAATTAATGGCAATGAACACGTCATCGCTTACTGGAGCAAATGCTTATCAAAGTCGGAGCGAAATTACTGCGTCACCAGAAAGGAGTTACTGGCCATAGTGAAAGCTGTAGAACACTTCCATCATTCCACGAAAATTTCTGCTTCGGACAGATCATGCCTCATTAACTTGGCTTTTGAACTTCAAAAATCCGGAAGGTCAGATAGCCAGGTTGATACAGCGGTTCCAGGAATATGACATGGAGATCAAGCACCGAAAAGGGTTGTCTCACGGTAATGCAGACGCTTTATCAAGGAGACCCTGTCCTGAGAACTGCAATTATTGTTCCCGAATCGAGAAACAGTATGGAACGACTAGCCCTACTGCCTATCAGGTGACAGTGACTCCAACATCATCAGAACCTGATCCATGGAGTGATGACCAAGTTCGAACAGATCAACTTGAAGACCCCGACATAAAACCAATTTTGGAGTTCATGGAAAGTGACAGTCGACGCCCTAGCTGGCAGGACGTTTCCATCTTCAGTCCAGCAACAAAAAGATACTGGGCTTTATGGAACTCACTCCATTTACGGAACGGCGTACTGTACCGAAAATGGGAATCTGATGACGGTCAAACATCTAGGTGGCAGCTACTACTTCCCCGATCAGGGATTTCAGATGTTCTGAAAGAAATACATAGTAGTGCGACTGGAGGACATTTTGGTGTCTTGAAAACCCTTAATAAAGTTCGGGAGCGCTTCTTCTGGAGCAAGGCGAAGGATGACGTGGAGAAGTGGTGCCATTCTTGTGATGCCTGTGCTGCTCGTAAAGGACCGAAGAAAAGAAGCAGAGGGAAGCTACATCTGTACAACGTTGTAGCTCCTTTCGAACGAATTGGGATTGACATCCTGGGTCCTCTACCAAGAACTGCTGATGGGAACAAATACATTCTTGTTTCCATCGACTATTTCACCAAATGGCCCGAAGCATATCCCATTCCAAATCAAGAAGCTACCACCGTAGCAGAGACTCTAGTCCAACATTGGATCTCGAGATATGGAACACCTTTGCAGATTCATTCCGATCAAGAGAGGAATTTCATCTCTGCAGTGTTTAAGGGCCTATGTCAAATTTTCGGAATTGAGAAAACTAGGAAAACACCACTACACCCACAATCGGACGGCATGGTGGAGAGATTTAACCGCACAATCCTGAACAATCTCTCGCTTATGGTATCCAGAAATCAACAGGATTGGGACAAGAAGCTACCTTTGTTCCTGCTGGTCTACTGCAGTGCTGTCCACGAGACTACCGGATTTGCCCCATCTCAGATGCTCTTCGGACGAGAGCTTCGGCTACCTTGTGATCTCGTCTTCCGTCGTCCTCCGGATGCGCCTGCATCGCCTGAGGAGTACATCCAGGATCTCCAGGCCTGGTTGGAAGACGTTCATAACTTCGCACGAGAGTGAATCAACATCGCGGCGGAGAAGATGAAGACCCGATACGACACAAGGTCTACTGGACATGAATTCAACGAAGGCGACAAGGTTTGGTTATGGAATCCCATCCGACGGAAAGGTCTGTCACCCAAATTGCAGGGTCGCATTGGGATGGACCCTACAAAGTCCTTAACCGACTGAATGACGTCGTAGTGAGGATCCAAAAATCACCTAATTCAAAACCTAGGGTAGTACATTATGATCGGTTAGCCCCATACTATGGCCAAAGTTCATGAGTATTACGTAAACAACCATGGTTGATAACATAAAAGTTGTAGATAATTTTTTTGCTTTTAATGTTTAGTAATATTTCTTGTTATTATTGTGTTTCCTATGCATTATTGTTTATTATTTAATGTGTGTATTTGTGAACTTGTGATAGAAGTTTGGCACCCTTTCTGGGGATTGTACTGCCCGGGACGTGCAATCCTTAGGAAGGGGGCAATGTTACAAATCCTGTAAATAGTTTCCCGTAATGAATATACAACCCCTTTTCATTCGGCTGAAGTATACGACCCCCTATTTCCTTTTCTTTTCATTGATAAAATTTGATATCGGTCTACGCATGGCCTACGCATTTCGGGAAGCATGTTATGGAAACTTCTTCGATGTTTATAAAGGCGTCCCGCGTGATAAAAAGTGGAGTTTCGATTGAGAATTTGTACTGAGAGCGTATTAGCTCTGTTTATAGCGAGGCATTTCGCTGTGTTGTTTTCGTATTTGGAAGTAAATACGTGTAAAACCGTTAAGTTTACGGCGTTGAGTGATATCTGCTTAATTGCTGATGATTAATATATCAGTTGTTAACGATTTCTCCTGTACATAGTGTAAATAAAGCTCCTGTGTTTTTATCAAGAACTGTGTCTTCATTTCAAGAAAGTGGAAGTCGCACCGAATCTGTTACAGTATAACGAATAAATACCTTTGTGCTGAAAATTCAAAAAATCAGTAATCCAACGTCAGAAAGCACAAATATTTGCAAAATATTGCAGACACGTGTTTCGGTGTTACAAGGAACACCTTTTTCAATGCAAAGAAATGTGAGCTTCTGGATGAAAAGTCATCCGAGACTTTTCATCCAGAAGCTCACATTTCTTTGCATTGAAAAAGGTGTTCCCTGTTACAGTATGTTTATAAAAGTTTTTACACATACCCTTTTTCACAATGCGAAATTTGAACTTACGAGAAGGGTCTTTCAAACGCAATTTCATGCCTAATCTAAGTTTTCTTGGGCTTGTTTAATTTTTTTTCTTTTTTTTTTGTCTTGTCATTTAAACATTCTAGCATTAAGATTTGTATACACTATTCAATAGTACATAATCTATCTCAAAAAATCTTAAGTAATCAAGCAAATTAGGTAGTTAACGAAGTTTTGGTTGAAATATACTTTTTGGACTATTTTGAAATGCAAAAGATTGAAATTGAATAAATAAATAAAAAAGAGCTACTTGGATTTTTTCTCCATGTAATTTTAGAAAAACTTTGGTTTGTCTTGTATATTTATGTGCCAAATACAAAAGCTAAATTGATTTAAAAAAAAAGAAAAAAAAAGAAAAACTATTTAGCAAACTTGCATTACCTAAAAAAATATAAGTTTCTAAATTTATTTAATCTGTAATTTATCTATAAAGCTTTGCTAAATTTCAATGTAATTTACAATAGTTAAAATATTTGCTCGCTTGATCTCAGGGGCAGATTCAGGGGAGGGTCAAAGGGTCAGCTGAGCCCCTTGTGACAAGAATTTTATTATAATTATTACCAATCTTCAAATTTTTAGATTCAAAAAAATAGGACATCGAATCAATGTTAATCTGTTTTTTGCTTCGTTCCGTAAGGTATTTCTTCTCAATGCATCACAGTTCAAAGGATTGACTGCGTTCGTTTGAATGAACAACTGGGTCATTCATTCCATGTCAAGTGATCCAAAATTTGGGAAATTTTTTCCCTCACCTTTTTGTATTTCTTTGAAATTTGGCTCATCGATTGTACCCTTTGAGGCAATCAAAAATCCAAAATTTTAGATTTTTATCTCTTTTATTTTTTTATCTATAAGACTTTGATTTTTCGAAAAACCCTCTTTTTTTTTAACATGCTTTTATTAGCTTCACCTATATGTATGTATGTATCTTGTAATGGAATCTTGCAGCTCAAATTTCGCCCACTTCCTGCGATCAGATTCTTTTGAAATTTGGCACGCAATCTCAGACCTGATGACAATGCAATATTCTATAATCAAATTAATTAATTAACCCTTTTAATTGTTAGTTTCCTCCAATTTTAATCAATATTTTGGCATAAATCCAACAATGTGAAAAAGGAAAAATTTAAAAAAATACATCAAAAAATGCTTGCAAAAATTATTTAAAAATATCTACAAAAACCTTTAATTTTTCTGCATCAGACAAAATTTGTTCCAATGCTCCAAGGTAATTAGAACATGAAATATAATTGTTTTTAACTAATTTCATGCCAAAATTTAGGTGAGCCTTCAATTAGAAATTCATTGCTGATCAGACCATTGTTGAACTAAACTTTTATTCAAATGCATCTCAAATTTTCAAAGTAAAATAAATATGATTTCTGCAAACATACATCGATGACTCACATTAGCTTCCCATCGGGGTGCCCTTGTCTTATGATATTACCTCGCACTCGCACTCGTTTTATAAATAATTTTGTCGCTTGATAATTCTCCAACATAAGACTAAAAAGCAGAAAAATAAAATAATAGTTTAAAAAACTAAAAAAAAAACACGCTTTCTTAGCAAAATGAACTAAAAAGTGAAAAATAATCTTTGGATGATAGTTGTTGACCAATCACTTAATTTTAATGTAATACAAAAAAGCGTGGGGGGCTTCTTATCAGTTGTCTTGAATTTCTTCCATTTGTTGTCCAAGCAAAAATGTAAATAGACAAAATCCCACGCTTTTTTGTATTACATTAAAATTAAGTGATTGGTCAACTACTATCATCCGAAGATTATTTTTCAATTTTTAGTTCATTTTGCTACGAAAGCGTGTTTTTGAGTTTTTTAAACTATTATTTTATTTCATAGATGTTTGAATATAAAATGGACGATAACTCAGCACCAAATATAGGTAAGAAGATTTGGTGAAAAGCATTTTAAAGTACATTTGATGCTGTATAATAGAATATGCAACATGATTAGTTTCAGAAAAAAATTCATTAAAAAAATTTAATTTAAATTTTTAATTTTAATTTCTTAGAAAACGTATGATGAATTCTTTTTTGAAAAATTCTCAAAAATGTGTGTGTGCTTTATCTTTATTTGTGCAAAGTTTCAAATTGGGATCTCAACAGGATCATATTTTTATGAATTTTTAAATAACATTTGACTTATGAAGTAATGACATTTTCAGATTCTAACTAGTTAAATATGGGTTCTTTTACTTGGTATGGTCTAGTAAGTAGTAATTGATTATGACTGAGCTTGAAATGAGCTGACATGAATTAGATTGGTAAGATTGGTAAGCCCCCCCCCCCCCCCACTACTATTTTTAATTCTTTTTTCAAAACTGCTTTCAAAATGTTAAAAAAAATAAATAAATAACAGTAAATTTTAAAAAAATGAATAGTAAATTTATTAAAAGTTGGTAAATGTTCTTCTTTAAAGCAAGAAAAAGCCCCCCACACTCACTTCTATTTATTTTTTTTTTAAACTGTTTTCAAAATGTAAAAAATAAATAAATGAATTTTAAAAAAAACAAAATGAATAGAAAACAACTTAAAAGTTGCTAATGTTCTTCTTTAAAGCAAGACAAAGTACGTTTTCTGATAAATTTAAATTTAAAATTTTATTTTTGTTTAAATAAATTTTTTTCTGAAATTAGTCATGTTGCACATCCTATTAAACAACAACTAATGTACTTTAAAATGCTTTTTACCATATCTTTCTATCTATATTTGGTGCTGAGTTATCGTCCATTTCATGTTCAAGCATCCATGGAAAAAAGAGGGTTTTACGAAAAATCAAAGTCTTATAAATAAAAAAATAAGAGAGATAAAAATCTAAAATTTGGACTTCTGATTAACTGGAAGGGTACAATTGATGAACCAAATTTGAAAGAAATACAAAAAGGTGAGGGAAACAACTTTGGATCACTTGACATGAAATGACCCTACTGCTATTTTCAGTTTTTTTTGTTCATTTTCAAAAGCACAATCATCTCTAATGAGCTTAACCATTGAAAAATTGTACAGAGTGGATTTTTGAATGGGTTTTCATCTCATTGAAGAGGGGAGGGTGGCACCCCTGCTTAAGAGAAGCTCTTTAACATAGGAGATATAAAGCCGGTCATTGAAACTTGACCCCCCTTACAAATATTTCTGGATCCGCCCCTGCTTGATCTGAACCACTATAATAGCACTATTATTAGATCTAACAATCTTAAGTATTTAACATATTTTGGGAGAAATTTTATTTTTTTAAAAATCAGCAGCAAAATTCCTGCTTTTTCTGAGAATGACCCAAATGTTAAATTCATGTTTTTTACTTTTCAGTTTTTTTTTAAATCTTATGACATTACATTTTACCCTTACTATCACAAACTCATTTAAATATGACAGCCATGAGAAAAAGAAAAACTAATAAATATAGGAAATCAATTTAATACTCTACTCAATATTACTGCTAATTTTTTATATCAAATATATAGCTTAAAAAAAAGAAAGACACTTGGGATGCATCTTTGTTAGTTATTTAAAAAGTTATATAAGTTCTTCAATTTTCTGTGATAACCTATCAATATAACAAGTTAAGGGAACATTTAGACTCTGTATGCACCTCGGGGATCCGTACGTTGTTAAGTTACTTCAGTGATGGGGACCTGGAACCTCGAGGAGTGATGTCTCTATGTACCCAAAAACTGTCCAAATGTAACCCCTACCTAGGTTTGCCAGACGTGCTGGTTTGACCAGGACAGTCCTGGTTTTCAGACAAAATCCCGGTGTCCCGGCCGGTTTACTTCATGTCCCAGAAAAAGATAAATTTGATTACAGATGGTCAAAAAATAATTAATTGAGGAGAATTATCTAGGATAATTACCCCTTTTTAAATTTATCAGCGTGTGTAATTTTTTATTACCTTTGTTTTAAGGTTCATAATTAGTAACCACTTACTCACAGTGAGCTCTATAAAATGGAGAAATCCTACAATAGTGGAAACTTGAGCTCGCTTGGCGGGAGAACGGGGTAGAGCGGAAGACTAGATTTGTAAGATTATCGCTCTTTCGCTGGTGTTACGATTTTTGCTGATGCACTGGAGGGCGTGTTAACGAGGATGCGATCGCTGATCTCACTGGATGCAACCAGTTATGTAATAGCTGCGCTTTTTGGGAAGAATGGCAGTTTTGCTTTTCTCTTGAAAGGAAATAATTGATGCAAATGAAACTTAAATGAAGTATTGTTGTGTTGTGTACCGTATGCTGTTGTAAAACCATAAAGGGTGGACTTGACACTTATATTTTACGTGAAATATATTACAGTAGTTAGTAGTACAAGAACTTATATTAAATTAAAAAATTAAAATAATCGCGACCTCGATTGCCTTAGCTCATTTTCAGATGAATCTCGCGGGAAAAAGCGCGCATTAAATTAAATTTTTTTTATGAGAAATGAAAAAACAAGCAAAAAAGAAAGATAATCACAACTACTGAGTTTTGCTAGTCGTAAAAGCAGAATCATGAGAGAAAATTGAAAATCCCTTACTAAAACCAATTACAAGTGTTTTGTTTGTTAACTCAAAAGAATTGACAGTAGATAGGAATTTTAAATGATTAAGCCTATTGTGTGCCAATAATGAAATCGTTACTAATTGCGTAAATAAAGGTTTAGAATTGTTCTTGAAACTTACTTGAGAAAGGTTATTTATAACTTCAGTTCAATATGAATCTAAAGTCCCAAACGAATGCTTTCATAAGCAGGAAAAATGTGTTCTTTCGATTGCTAATCAACGGGTCAGTCAAAACACATAAAATAAAATACTTTTTTTTTTTTGAGCAATCACGCATTGCGTACTATTCTCACTTTCCCAAGTTTGATGTTGCTCTGATTCTTCAGATTTCTATGACAATGGTTGTTTTTAGTACTTATTTAGGAGGGAAAATTTCGCCTTCATAGTTACAAACCATGTGCGGTTTGATTTTATTTATATTTTTTTCAGGGCTGTTTTTTTTTAGCAATAACGAATTATATACTATCCTCGCTTCACCAAAAAGGATGTTACTCTCCTTTAACAGACTTCCATGATGATGGTTGTTTTTAGTATTTATTTAGAGAGCGAAATTTTCGTCATCATAGTTACAAATCGTCGGCGGATTGGTTTTATTATTATAATTATTATTTTTTTTTTTTTCAGGGCCTAACTCAAGCAGACTTAACATTTAAAAAAGAAGGTTTTTTGGGTAAAAATTGCGTTTTTTCAGGCGAAAACACCTGTATAGATGAATTTAAACAATAAAACTATCTAAATTCAAAATTTCCCGATTACTCATTCCCATCAGTTAACACTGATAAGAAATAAAAATACATAACGTAATACGCAGTAAATAATCTTTATGATAAATGTACTGGTGAATATCGGCAATAAAATCACAATCTTAATTACTGCATCCATATCACTATTTTATTTTTCATGGATATGCCTCCCCCCCCCCAAAAAAAAAGGTTAAATAACAGGCTAAAGCGTCAGTCTGTAAAGTTAATGTAACAGTTATAGACACAATGCAGATATTTTAGTTCGATGGGGTCAAATTATGATGACATAGTCATTTCCTTTGCATCAGGTTTGAAAGCAACCTTTTATTTAAATATTGTTCACAGACAGTAGCGTAGCTAGGGGTTGGCAGGAGTGGCTCTCGCCAGGGGCGCAGCAGACAGAGGGGCAGCATGTCGGCTGATTAAACAAAAAAATTTTACGAGTTTTTTTTTTTAAATCATATAAATTGAAAAATGCTTTAAAAAATTGCAAAAAAAATCTCAAGAAAAAGAGCTAGAAGGGGTTCATATATATTTACACACATACATAACATCTACTGAGTTGGAACATTGAGCATCGTTGAAAACAATTCTAAAAAAGAAAATAAGAAAAAAAAACCTTTTTTTTTTTGAGGACACAATGAGTTGCAATGTGGGCGACTGGGGTTTGGGGGGGGGGGGCGTAATTTCTTTAGTTCGCCAGGGGAGCTAGACCCCATAGTTACGCTACTGTTCACAGAATGTCGAATTGATTTTTCAAAACTTTTACCAGGCTGGAATTAGCCTAAACATAAAAGAAATTTTTGCTGTCTCATTCTTCTTCCTGTCTCACTTCGCCTAATTCTCTTTTATACTTTCTACGTCTCATGTTCTTTCCCCCCCCCCCTTTTTGCGGGGCAAATATATAGCTGCTTTTTTTTTTCTTCCCTTCACTCCTAAATTTAGCATTTCTCACTCCAAAATAATTTTTTATTACTCCAATGCGGAAATTTTACTACTCAAACATTATTTTCTGCCCTACAAAATACATTTCTTTGCTTTAAAATCATATCTTCTTTGTTTCATTTTCCGCAGTTTTTAAAAATTCAAAAATTTATCTTTCTACATATTTTGCTCATGCAATCAAAGTCAACAAGAAGTGTATATTTGACTTACTATAGAAAACTTGTATCATTTCATTATTATCATTTGTATTGTTTTGTGTATACAAGAAATGGTTTCATGATATTTATATTTCGATTTTTGAATTCGTTGATTTATTACACTTGTTTTATTTATAGTACGAACAGGAACTGAAATACACATTTTTTTTTACAAATGTATTGAGTTGAAATTTTATTCTTTCTTTCATCTTCATTTTTAGGAACAATTGGAAGTAATTGTACTATTATACATAGCATACAAGAACATGGACTTGATTGAAATAATGAGTTTCAATTCAGTCACAAACCTATTTTAGAAATATAAAAAAATATTTCACAAACAAAAATCCCCCAAACGTGCAAGGGCGGACACAGAAATAATTTTTGGGAGGGGCCCAACGAAAGGTAACCCCCCCCCCCCGATACAATTAAAAAATAAAATAAACAATATCATGGGTTTTTTAATAATGTTTTCAAAAAGCCCTTAAGTCAATAAATCTTCTTTAAAGAGCAGAAATATTGTACAGTAAATTATTTCTAACCTGGACACTTATGGAATAGAACAAAAATATTCTGATTGGGGGGGGGGGGTGCACCATAAAGGGGGACTGGATAAAACAATGTCGTGGAAAAAGCAACAGCAGGATATCTTACTATATGGATTCGCCATCAAAATGTGTTCAGAATATCGGGGGTGTTCACATTACGGAGTGTTCAAAGAGAAAGTCAATAGTTTCTTCCAATGTGGTCGCAAAATCTTTTCTTTCTTTTTTGAAATTTTATACCTATAAACTGTTTAACCTTATATAATTTCACCATAATTGTATAAAAATACACGGTATTACTTAGAAACATTTTCATAATGATTAAACCAAGAGGATATTAATACATAATTTGTACTTTTTTCTATCAACGAAGAATGAATGAATAAACGATTTAAAATAATTAATAATAAAGTTGGGAATTTAGACATATTTTTTTTTCCAACTATTTCTTTACATTGCAAAAGAAATAGTTCTCAAAAAGATGAAAATATAATGCGATACGTCACAAATCTGTAAAAAAAACTGGGAATTGTGTAAAAGGAAAATTGATAAGTTCTTTTCTTCAATAAATTCTTTTCTAACGATCAAAAAAAAAAAATCTGATTCAAAAATTAGTATGTACCTCATAATTATAGCTAAAAGCTAAATTAAGAGTTTTTTTTTTTTTTTTTTTTAATGTTTTTGAAAAAAAAAAAAATTTTTTTAAATAAATATTATGAAGACAACACAATACTTACAAAATATCTGCTGAATATTTGAGAAAGAAAACCTAAAACTTCCCTGCAGAAAAGAGATAAATATACAAAAACAATATTGTGAATGTGAAAACCCTTGTTTTTGTTTTACTTTAATCTTCGCTAGCTCATCATTATAGCGAAAATTTAAGCCACGCGAAATATTTAAACTTTCTGTTCTATTCACATACAATTCACTAAATTTTTTATCTCGCAAAGTCACCGATACGTTCATTTTCGCAAAAATTACGACTCGTGTAACTGTTTTTACAGAAGGTAAATGGTTAATAAATTGAAATAAATCTGCATTTGTTTAAAAAGTACTGTGGTACTGTGTTAAATAATCCTACATTCTCGATGAAAAATACAAAAATTTTTAATTATACAATTAAAATTTGAATCAACAAATTATCTGTTAATTCTTACTCTTATTAAGCGAAACAAACAAAAAAACGAAGGAAAAGAAAAAGATATCTTCGAGCGCTCCGAGCAATGAAAGTTCCCTCTCTCTCCTTCTACGTCATCTCACGTCACCCCCGAGTCTTGGCAATAATGGTTGCCGAAAAGGAGCCAAATTTTTATTCTTTTACTAAATAAAAGTAAAGAATTGTTTTGTTTAATGATGTATATATTCAGCAGACCGACAACGTGATGTGGTTAAAAACCGGTCATTTGATAACAAAAAGCAAATGGGTTATTTTTAAATATTTTTTAAAGCTTGCGAGCTTCCTCGTAGACTCCAATGCTAAGACCATCTCCTAAGCCTAACGAGGGGAACATTGGCGAGATTCGAAGGTTACACTGTACCCCAATCCGATTCGACCCCATCCGCTCTCATTGAGAATGAACTGCCCTATAAAATGCTCTAAAAGCCAGGAAGGGGTGTGTAACCTTTTGAGTACTTGTGACGCTGGGGGGGGGGGGGCGGGGGGGGGGGGGGCGGGGGGGGGAGCATTCTGGTGTCCGGGTTGAACATTTTAGAAATCTGACAAACCTACCCATACCTAGATTTTTTTTTAATTTTGTAAACCTAGGCTTCTAAAATTTTTTCGAGGAATTTGATTAATGCTGACATTGAGTTATTTTTCTTTCATAATTTTTATTTTTTTTACTTTTGGGGAAATGGAGCTGTCCATATTTTCCCCAACAGAACATTAACAGAAAAATAATGAAAACAATTTTTTTTTATATTGTTTTATTTATTAATTTGGTATGAGAGAGAATAACAGTGGTCTGAGCTTCGATAAAAGATTGCTTTAAACGTATAATTTCACTTTTATAATAAAATAGGTCTGTCATCATGTAAAATTTTTCTGTGTGTGTGGGGGGGAAGGTTATTTTTCAATACACAGGGAAGAAACAAAATAAAACAAAAATTCATAGTAGTTGCATTCTGTTTCTAAAATAGCCCCCCCCCCCCTCTCGGTGACCGCCAAATGAAGGGCTCGAAGCTTCTACTTTTGTAGAATTTCAGTTGCATTTTTTGTATACAAATCAATTTTTTCTAGTTTAGAAGAGAAAATTAAGCTGTCATATTTATTCTGAAAAAAAATATTTTCTCTAATTGTACTCGTCAATACTACAGCAATGGTTTTTTTAAAATGTATATCTATAAACTGCTTCTTCGCAACTTTAACACGTGCACTTTCGATACTTTCGTTTAACAGAGAAAAGCATATGCAGGCTGAGCACATATACAAATATCTCATACAGTGGCTCCCAAAAGTCTTCGTACACCTACGACTTTCAACGAAATAGGCCCCAATCCATTGGTTAGATTTAATATTTCGGAATAGGTATTTAATTATAAGATCTATGATTAATTTTTAACAAAACTACATGAAAAGTTTTTTAAAAATATTAAAACTTAATTTTTAAAAAATATAAAACCAAAAAGTGCCGGAAATTCTATTTCACAAAAGTCTTCGTACACTTTATAAAATGTCTATATATTATTGAATAATCTAACTTATTATTAAGTTATTAATTAGTAGAATATCATACAGTATTCATAACACCTTTTAAACGTCTGGGAATAGATTTCATTCTTTTTATTTCTTTTTTTTTGAGTAATTTCTGAGTAAGTGTTCAACCACACTTCGAGTCTTACTGTTTCTAGCTCTATTTTCGTTTTAAAGCCGTATTTTCGTAATCCAGCCTATAGATATGACTAAATACGTTACATTAAGTTCAAATCTGGAGATTGAGGGGGTATTTTCTGAATTTTTGGACGATTTTTGAAGCACTAGACGCACACGTTGAAAACCGAGTACTTCATATCGTTATCTTGATAAAAAACAAAGTTGTTTCCAATAACCAAATTTTTGGTTAAGAGTTCAAAATTGGTTTTTAAAATATTTAAAGGAACAGTATGATTCATTATTTCATCAAAAAATTCCGACCTACCTAGTCCTGATGCTGATATGCACCCTCACACTAGAACACCTCTACCGTCGTGATTAACTGATCCAACTAAGTTCTTAAGATTAAGTTCCTAATTTTTTCTTCTAAGTACAATTATGCAACAATTTAACCAAAAATGTTGAATTCATTTTTATCTGTAAATAAGACGTAATTATGAAATGTTTTTAGCTTATTTATCCTTGATTTTGCAAGAAAATTTCTGCGGAAAGAGGCCCCATTTAATCCAGCTAATCAGTGAACTTTACGAAAAATTTTAGGTGAAAATTAAACGTAAAACTTTTCTTTTAACTCTGTAGAAATTTTTACAGCACTCAAATGTGTATTTTTTATAATTTTTTCAACTTTAAATCTCCGATCACGTTTTGTCAACTTTGCCGGTTGACGTTTTCTTACCTTGTTTTCGGTCCGATTCCTTTGTTTAAAGCATTTTATCAAACACTCTACTATACAAACAAATAAATTAACTAATTTAGAGTCATTTCACACCAATTTACCGCAACTGTGGGAAACGAATTCGAATTTTGAATGGTGTTTGCGGTTTTTTTTTTTACGAATACCAGCGATTTTACAGATAAGCACAATATTAAGAAATAAATAAACAAAAAATTAAAGTTAAATGACTTATAAGGGTCAACACAATGCAAAAATATTAATAAAACGGCATATGATAATTTTAAACATGAATTTATTCGAAAATATTTGAGTGTACGATGACTTTTGTGGCGTGTTATTTCTCTGTCTCTTCGTTTTCTGACCCATTTCAAAAAGTAGATCCGTTAATATTTTGAAAAAACCAATGGGTTGTATTTAGAATGACATAGTAATGATGTGAAAAAATATTGGACTCCATATTCGAATTCAATTTTGAGTTATTTTGGTTTTACTAAAAAATTTCAAAGTGTACGAACACTTTTGGGAGCCACTGTATCTTCTCTCTTCCACAAGCACAAAATGGTTTGAGCACGTGCGCAATACGCAAACATAGGTAAAACTGCTTGAATTCGATAGCACCCGTACATATCTTCAAATAAATGCAAAATCAAATGTACTTACATGAAAACTGAAGCTATTATTAGTGAAACTAAATTCCAAACATCGACATTTTCCGCACTCGACTACTGTAAATAATAAAAAGGGAGAACCAACTACCGACATTTAAAAACAGACCGCACATGAAACGAATTTCATTGGTCGAAGGTTGCCAGAAAGAACTCTTCGTGAAAGTGGGATGCAAGAACGGCGAAATTATACCCGTACGTAAGAGTTTTTGGTAGTCATTAAGTTTTTTTTTCTTTCCCTTGCACTGACGCGGAATTATCCAGAATACAAGTTCAGAACCGAAAATACAAGATCAGAAATTTTTGTTTAATATTTAACACAGATTTCACGCGAAAAGGATTATAAAGAAAACACTTTTTGTTCGATTTTTACAACGATTGATCTTCAACTCAAGCGGATCATTCACTTATATTAAATTTCAAAATTAATTCGGACAAAATCAGAGCCCAAATAACAGGGGTGCCCGCCCCTCCCTAATATCGCAAAGACTCCCCCCCCCAAGTGGGAACCCCTGCAATTAAGACATCAGGGGGCCCTTGGTCACACGGTGCTTCGGGGCCAGTCTGTAGTCAATCCTTATAATGTTAACCATTAGTGCAATTAGCTTAGAGCATTTGCTGGCCCTTAGGCGACGGCCTAATAGTTGTCCTATTCAGTAATCAGGCCCTGGACAAAATGTGCGAATAATTAAACTCCACCTTCTTAATTTTTCATGCAAAAACCTTTTTTTAAATTGCTGGTAGTTTCATGAGAGGTTAACTTGAATCTCTTTAATTTTATGCTTTAAAAAGATTCAAAATAATTGCTCTGAATTCAAGCAAAAAGTACGAAGTTCAAAACTCCAGTTTTAGTGTTGTCAAAGGTTCTGAATTGTGAAAAAGTGTTAAATTTATTTTACAAATTCTTCACCCCCTTTAGAAAGTTTACTGATACAACTTTTTCCAGTAAATATAGTATATATATTCATAACTAGTTTATTTTATAAAATGATGCAGTACAAATTCCGATTGGTAATTTATTATGACATGGGGTAGCTGAAAGTCAGTAAAAATGTATTTTATTACTGTGTTTACACAGAACCGTGTCCAAGGGGAGAGTTTTAGGGCTTAAACCCCTCCCATTAGGAAAAACAAAACAATGAATCATTAAAAGATTTTTCAAAATGTATTTTAAGTTTTAATTAATTTTAGAGTTAATACCCTGATACCTCTTTAATATTTACCCATCTTTAACAATAAACATTTTCCCGAATTGTAGGATTCCCAAGCACCTTCCATTGCTAAATATTTGAAAAAATAACGATGAAGGAATGGCTGAAAAGTCCGGCAATGCTGAGCATGCAGGGGAAACTTATTATTTAAAGAGAGTATCAGACAATGATGTAGTAAAAAGAAGAGAAAAAAACAGAGGGGCAGGGGAAATGGTTACTTTGCTTACTATTAGGTTTTTTTTTTATGGTCAAAAAGGGAAAGCTTATTTTGGGTTTCGGAAAAGGATATATCCTCAAATATTTCCCTTTGGATACGCCTTTAGTGTTTGCTGGATGAATTTGTCGTTTCACATATCAGAAGAATGCTTCTATACGAAACAGCAGTTGTTTGGTATCAAATTTATATTTTCATTAAATTCCTGTTAATATTATTTAAGGAAAATAAAAGAAAGTAACTAGCATTTGGTGGCATAAAAGACTATGCCACCAAACTTTGTGTGCAGTTTTTTCCACTTTTGCAGGTTGTTAAACTGTAGAAAAAAAAAAAAAAAAGATTTTATTAAAAAAAACACAAAAGGTAAACAAAAAGGGGGGGGGGGTTCTGGTTATCGAACTAAAATGGTTTATCCAACATGCTTAATTACTTTCCTTTGAGAATCTAAGTTTTAAGCAAAAAAAGTTTGAACCCCTCCCTTTTTGAAATCCTGGACACGGGTCTGTGTTTACTTGCAAAAACTAATATGCTCTTAATAGAATGATAAAATTTTGAAAAGTAATAGGAATAGGAATCAAGAGAGTTTCACCTGGTAGGAACATCTCATATTTCTATGAGGAAGAAAAGCTGAAATTGGCTTAGGGGGCAGTCATGTAACTTTATTTTCAATATTTTTGACTCCTTCTCCCTTGTCACAAAGTGTCACACTTCACCTTCCCCCTTGTCATGTGTCACCCTATTTTTCATAAACATATCCTTAAAAATTGTATGATGTCACTTCTTTTTACCTCCTCCCCTGTCACAAACTGAGAATTTCACTCATCCCCCCCCCCCCATCAACATGTGACATGATTTGTGGGCAGCCCTTTATTGTGTTCCAGTTTGAAATCCTGTTTATTTACTGGACTCAGATTTTTGATTGAATGAAAAGCAAGTGAAATTGAATAAATTAACCAATTAAAATCTATAGCAATAAGTTACAGCCCCAAACCCAGGGATCTGAACTACATGCAATGTACCAGATAGCTGAGTTATCACATCCAGATATTGCAGTTTCATTCTTGTTAGAACTCATCAGTCTGGAATAGTAACTGAACCAGCTGGAGGCAGATGTTATCTTATTGAAACTGAGAGTGCTAACAAACTAGTAGATAAAGTAAATTTATCTTGTTCAAACAAAATATTTACTTTTTAATATTGCAATGAAATTTTACAACCAAAACTCGAATAAAGGAATTTAGTCATCAATACGTTTTTCTTTTAGTTTCTACATTGATGTTTCTTATCACATTAAATTTGTTATTGCATTTGATGATGAATCATAATCTTACAATGCCACATGGGTGCCCATATGGGGGGTTGGTAAGTGGGGGCTCAAGCCCCCCCCCCCTCGTTAAAAATTAGAACTTTCTTGCTTTTAGTACTTTTTTCTTTGCAAAAATGAAAAAACATTTCTTCTCCATTCATTGATGAATAAGTTATAAAAAAAGGTAAATTTTAATAACTCTAATCTGTAATGAAATCAGTTTTCATGGGGAAAATATCCTGCTAAACCATGGAGAAAATTTCTGAGGCCCCCGCCCCCCTTAAAATTTTGCATATGAGCATCCATGCAATGCCATAACTTTTTTAGGGCTTCTAGCATTAGATTGTACAATTAGAGTATTGGTTGCACCATATTTTGTTTTTGTATTATCTCTGCTGTCAAACCTTTATCCTCAAAAGCCTTTAAATTAATCTCTCTCAGCCAGGTTCATATTATTTTCATCTAAAAAAAGTAAACTCAATGGCCCAACAGCCCATGTGTTCATTTCAGTTTTCGCGATCAGGGGCTCTGGGGTGCAAAGCAGACATTTGGGTTAGGTGGTTGGCTAAACGCATAACACCCAGGGTTTAGTTCCCAAATACACTAGGTACACATTTTATCGCTTACAGAAGGGATAAATGGCTAAGTTGACGGTGCCGAACCCAGGAATTGAGCCCGGGTCTGTGGTGTTGAAGCGTAAGAGCTACTGCTAAGCTTCATTTCTTTTATCTATATTTAAAAAATTTAGAAAGGTTAGAATTTTAGATGATACTATCTCCTTCCTCGTCGCCAATATCAAAATCACTACTGACACTGCTTTTATTCATCCAAGATAGAGTTAGGGATGCCCGAAACTTAAATTTTTGGGAGCGGGGGGGGGGGGGGGATTCTCAAAAATTGCTAAACAAAACTTCAAATTTTACCAAATGATAAAATATGATTTTGAGCATACCTACATCTAATAAGATATATATAGGCAGGGGCCTGCACAGGAGGCTCAGGTCATCCTGGCCTCCTGTGCAGGCCTGAAGGGGCCCTGAGATTTTTGAATTACAAGGTGAAATGAAATATATGTAGGGATGTGGTCAGGGGCGGCAAATAGGAGGGGCGAGAGGGGGCGGTTGCACCCCCCAAATTTTTCACTAAGAATAATAAAAAATGGGTAAATTCAATTTAGATAACTTAGCAAATCATTTGCCTGCATTTTCAAAACAGAAAAAAACTGATGGAAAATAATTTTTTGCCTTAAATAAAGAAGAAATCTCTTCATATGGGTTAAGTATTTCAAAATTGTGTATTCCATGTTATTATGGTGCATATTGTATGAGATGCTCGTACAGTGTTGAGACTGCGCATTTTTTATGCGTAAACTCCATGTCATTTTACATAAATTTTCATGCTCATAACTTAATATTTAGCTGGTAAGTGTTTATTCATGCCTTGTACTAAAAACACGTTTCAGCAACTCATTGTATCATATGCTTTCATAGAAACTTTTTGTAAAGATATGCTATTTTTAAAAAACATCCCACATCAAAAAAATACTTCCACATCATCAAATATATCTTGAGGCTCTTTTCTTGAGGTGACACAAGATGGTTTTCAAAAGTTGAATCAATAAAAGCCCCCTAGAAGAATTCCTGGAAAGAGACCTTTTCATTGATAAAATATCTGAAGTCATTTTAACATGTATGACTTTGTTTGTATTTATGTTTACTTTATTTATACTGCGGAGCGTTTTTTTTTTTTTTTTTTGAACAATGCTACACACTATCATAAAAAGTTCAATTCGCTAATCTTAATTCTTGGATTGACAAGTGAAACTGTTAGTAATTTTCGCACGAATGCATACTTGAACCAAGTGAGGAACTTTGCGACAGAACTTTCCACAGCAGTTTTTACTGTATGCCAATGTAGAAGAGGTGACAAAACCAACACGAAGTTTTAGCCAAAATATTAAATCAGTATTTTGAATAAAATGATCAATTCAAGTTTTTCCAGAAACGGAGACAGGATTTGATGAGATATATTTATCATTGGTCTTAAGTTCATATTATGTAGCTCGGTTGTAGAAAACAACGAAGAAAATATTACACTTATAAGTAATAGCATGATTAAAGTGGAATTGTTTCGTGAATTGCAACTATACTTTTTAATGACACAAAATAAATACTAGCCCAATTTAAAAAGCTTTCTTGGTTATTTTAAAGAGAAAAATCTGAAGGAAATGTGTTTTTTGACATGACTTTCTTGCTTCCATTGTTTTTTGACTGTTTCAGTAAGGTCAGTCATTTGAAAGATGACTTTCGTGATTAAATTGAAAAACCAACGTAAATAAAGAACAAATGAACACAAAAGTACATCATATAGCTATTTCAAGGCTACAATGGAGTCTCTTCATCAGAGCAAAAAACTCAACACACAACCAAAAAGTAGTAGGAAAACTAAACGTCAACCAATTTTGACTTTTGTGTGTCCTAAGCACAATGGGGTGAGCAAGACCTTCATCTTTAGCTATACTGGCAATAAAGCAAAACACTGGATATTGATTAAATATAGTTACAAAATTTTCTGTTCTTCCCAACTCCAAAATAAGCAGATTAAAGCTTTACTAAAAAATAAAACTAGTACCTAAATATTTAGTGAGATAATTTATTACAAAATAAATTTAAAGCTTCGGCCGTAAAAATTTCAATTGTTCTTAACAAACCTAGTTATTCTTAACATTAAAACCATTTTATTATCACTTCTTGCTTATTAATATGTATTTAATACCGTACTGAGGCAATTCATGTTCAAGAAACTCGACCCTCCAAATGAAATGCTGAAATGCCGCCCTTGGATGTAGTGGTAAACAATATGGAGGCGGCCCGTAAAAATCATTTGTGATGGGCCCTAAAACTTCTGTGCATGCCCCTGTACATAGGCATAAAAAGAAACTGGCAACTTTACATTCCAATTTGCTGAATAATCAGACAAAATATGCCTAACAAGGAATTTTTTTGAGAGGTCGCAGTAACCCTAGATAGAAAGGAAGAAAGAGTTTATCACTTTTCACTTGAATGAAAAGAAGCTTTTTTAAAGCATATTTTTCATCAGGGTTAAAACTATATTTCAAAATTACCCCCCCCCCCCCTTGTTATATACTTCAAAATTCAGCAACACAGGTGACCACTGACCACTAAGTTTTTTGGGTCTGGTGGGCATTGGCCACTCATAAAATTGTTGAGTTGCGTCCTTTACATTTAAAGATTTAGATTAAAATCCTACTGATATCGCAAACATTATGAATTTTTTTACTATAACTACAGTCAGACCTTGATTTAACGAACCTCAATTTAACAAACCTCAATTTAACAAATTTTGCAATTTAGCGAATTTTTCTTTTTTCCTGACTAAAATGAAGGTAAAAATCTAGATTTACCGAATAATAAACTCTTAAGTAAAAAATTATTTTAACAGCCAAAAAAAAAAAAAAGAAATCGTTAATTTGAGTTAGGAAATATGGGATTGTTTTCTAAATAATATATCCGTCTTGTCCAAAGCAGAAAAAGACTTTTCTTGGCATCAGCGATGTTTGATGGGTGAGGGGGCAACCAAAGAATAGCGATTCTGGTGCAGAAAACGATAATGAAACTGTTACTTATTCTAATGCTTTAGGGCGATTCTCAAAAAAATGTCCCATGCGTAATGCTAAGATTTTTCTTTTATTCAAGTAACTATTAATTAAATATGGTTATTTAATTAATAGTTAAGTAAATTAGTATTAACTGTTATGCTATTATTAGTATTAACTGTTATATTATTATTAGTATTAACTGTTATGCTTTGATAGTATATTAAAGCATGTATTATTACTCAACTGCATTACTTTTTGAAGGCTTTGGTTAGATGGAAAAAATAAAAAACTTAGATAAACGCACGGGAATTTTTTTCGAGAATCGCCCTTTACATTGGAATGGAAACTAAAAGCATCTCATGCAGAAGCCTGTAAATGACACAGTATTTTTTTTCTCTCCACAAACTCGAAAAAGAACTATTTTGAGTCAAGTAGTATCAAGGAAAATCTATTACTCCGTGCAATAAAATTTCAAATGAATTAATGTGTAATAACTCGCGAAATGCAAAATAAAAGTGCACACTTTCTAATAATGGATATTTTTGTGCAGTTGTTTATTAGGGCTTTCAGATAAAATATTTATTATTTTTTTCGTCAACATTACGAATAACCCTGATTTAACATATGAAAGTTTCGCTCTTGATGAATTCGTTAAATTGGAGTCCAACTGTACGTCACTAGTGCAACATTTCTCGGAAAAGTAAAAAAGTCTTTTTTCAACACATTTTCAAAAATTAATGCAGTATAAACCTAATTTAACGATTTTCAAGGGACTAGAAAAAGCTGTTGGTTAAATCAAGGATATCGTTAAATCGAGGAGCAAAAAATGCAGTCAAATCTGGACCAGTAAAATGCATCATTAATTTGGAGAAATCGCTAAATTGGGTATCATTAAATCAAAGTTAGTCTAAATCTCTAAAAGTAAAAAGATAAAGCTTACTGTTTTTTCATGAGTTTTGTGGTAAGACAAATTCTCATAGTATTGAAAATAAGGTATTTTTTGTTTAACGAGTTTTAAAAAAAATAATTTTTTACACTCACACAGTGCTTTGATTAGTACAATCTTGGTGGAGAAAAGTCATGTTCAGAATTCTAAACTTTGGTATTGGGATAATATAAACAATGCACCAAAACATGATATTTCACATGACATTTCATTATTTGTTTATGTCTGGCTCACTTCCATCACACGAGTAATAAGGTTCAAAGGTACGTATCTATTTGTAATAGGATAAATCAATTGAGTTCTATACATCATTTCAATCATACAAAATTAAAGTGCTCTTATTTAATATGATTTATTGATTTCATGATGGCTATTATTTATACTGGTAAGTGCTTTTTTTTCTAATTTAATTAATTTATCGGATATTTAAACTATTTTTAAAGAATTAAAAGATGAACAAATGATTTTTGGCTTGTTTTGTAACTTTTAAGTGACGGTAATGATTTGAATCCATTTGTAGATAGGCTAAATTTTCTGTATATAATAGCTGCACCTTTCCCATTATTAATAAGACGCATTAGTCAGCACATTCGAGTACAACATATTTTTTCTTACCCTAACTCTTTGGGTGCTTTAACCATTCTTCAAAAAAATCCCCCTTCAAAAGAAAGTACTGTAGAAGAAAAAAAAATGTTGTACTCGAGTGTGCTGCTGCTGACTATAATACATCTTATAATAACGGGAAAGGTGCAGCTATTATACACAGAAAATTTAGCCCGGGAACAAATGGGTATAGTTATTATCACTTGAAAGTTTTGAAACAAACAAAAAATCCTTCGTTCATTTTATTTTTTGAAAAATATTGTTTGATTATCACATAGATTAACTAAATTCAAAAACATTAGCACTTATTAATGTAAATAATATCCATCTTGAACAATTAAATCATAAAATTTAAAGCACTTTAATT
Organism: Uloborus diversus; assembly: GCF_026930045.1. Classification (NCBI taxonomy): domain Eukaryota; kingdom Metazoa; phylum Arthropoda; class Arachnida; order Araneae; family Uloboridae; genus Uloborus; species Uloborus diversus. The sequence goes on along the minus strand of NC_072732.1, from coordinate 156,890,439 downwards.
TTGTGTGTTCGAAATGATGTCTGGAACTCGAATGATTTATATTATTACAAATGGATACGTACCTTTGAACCTTATTACTCACGGGGCGGAAGTGAGTCAGACAGAAAAAAAATATTGAAATATCATGTTTTGGTGTACTGTTTACATTATCCCAATACCTAAGTTTAGAATTCTGAATATGATCTTTGCCCACCTAGCTCATACTAATCAAAACACTGTGAGTCAGCCTGGTATGGAAACATAACTAACACCGTTTTGTGGCAATATATATCAAACATTTCATTCTTGCACCAAACTCATTTCAATATGCGGCAGTGAGAAGCAAAGGGATATGTCTCAAAATAAAAATTTTTGGGATAACCAGTGCAAGTGGAAGGTGAACCTCTCCTCTGTTTTGGGGCAAGAGATAGTAATAGTTGCTCTGGTAGGTGCTGTGATATACAGCATGTTTTAGAAAAAAATTTCAATGAAAGCCTACCTAGGACCGCAACTCTAAATGAGTCTTACTCAAAACTTGAAAATATCCAATTACCTCCGTTTGCTTCTCACTGCCTCATATGCAATTCGAAATTTTAAGAGCTATTCAACAAATGCAATAAGACAGAGCAATCTATATTAATGCTAAAACAATATAATTCAGTTCAAAACTATACAAAAAGAACATCAGTACAAAATTTTTACAAAGAATTTTTATGCTACTGCATGCAATTATGTTTTGACATGCTATTAAAATTTGCATTCTATGTGAATTACGGCCTTTTTATCAAAATATTCACAAAACAATCAAATTAAAGACGAATCCACCAGCTAAACACATAAAAGTCTTAAAACAGTTCTAAAACACTTTAAAAAAGTCATAAATAAGAGGTAAAAAAAAGCTACAATTTGGTTAACTTTTCTCCAACACACTTTCTCTAATAGATTTGCGAGAAGATTTATTTATATTTCGTTGTTTATTTCTGTTACTAACTGAAATACGCGTGCCTACGATTTTTCTTGATGTTAGAATTGAACTGCGGCATTGGTGCCTGGAGGTTTTGTTCAATGAAGCTCTAAATGCTGAAAATGTCGTCATGTCTTCGCTCGCAGGTAATGGAATATTGTCTTCAGTTTCTTTGAAAACTTCTTTTTGGTCGCAGAAATTAAGGCAATTTTTCACAGAAGTTAGCCTTACTTTGGTACTTTTCTTACCAACAGTCCGGGGACTATTTCGAGTAGTAGGCACAAGGGGAGTTCGATACACTGCTACACCTATTGAAGATTTCAAAAGTTTACTAGGTGCAGATCTAGGAACAGAACAGAGAGTTCTTTTAACACTGGGAGTCCCTAATGTTGCTTCATTTTCTACCTGTAGCATACGTTTCTTCCACCTCAATGCCTTCTCATTCTCTTTTTCAATTTTCCTTTCTTGCCGCTGTTTTTCAACTGAAGCCTGGTAATTTTCTCCATGATAAAGAAATTTAGTTTCATTTTCATTTTCAAACTTCTGTATGGCTAAAAATATTTCATTTTCAAGAGCAGGAAGGTCTTTTGCCAGTTTCTTTTTTTCTCTTTCTTCTTTTAAAAGATTTCCCCTGCGATTTTGATATCTATTAGGATCTCTTTCCTTATTTTCCAACACTATCAAGAGATCCCACAGTTTATCCCGCTTTTCAATTTTTTTTCTTATACTTTCAATTTTAGCAGAAAAAATTCGCCACTTTTCTACTTCTGATTCATGTGCTTGTAAACTCTCTTCCGAAAAATCATCCAACTCGAAAAAGGTAAAGTTTTTCTTTTTTTCATCAGAAGTGAAACAGGTTTTCCAAAGTGACTTTAACTCTTCTCTTAAATTACAAATATATGTCTTCAAGTTTTTCCTCTTCACTTCTTCACACCTGTCAATTTCTTCCTTAATAGACTGCAATGTTGAAGCTTTATAATCATTATGTTCAGCTAAAAAGTCATTTTTTTCACTCTCTGAAATTTCTAATCTTCCCCAAAGGTCACTCAATTTCTTTAGCAAGGTCATTTTTTCCTTTTCCATGTCTGCTTGCTTGCTTTTAACTTTTTTCACGACTTCTTCCAAACTTTTAAGTGATTCATCAGAAAGAAAAATATCATTTTCACTGCAGCAGAAAATTTTTTTCTCCAGAGGCGTTTCTGGTTGTATCTCTGTGACTTCTAAAATAGTCGTAAGTTCTCTCTTTGCCGAACATAATCTTTGAAACCGAACATTTCTTTCTGTTTTTAAAGTAGAAACATACTGCTCGATCTTAGATATGTCATTCAGACTAGGAACTGTAGATTTAGAGCATAATTCTAAGGGTTTCCATCCTATAAGTTGGCAAAATTTCAGTTGTACCGCATGGAGTTCTTGATATTTTTTAATTCTTTCTTCTTTTTGTTGTCTCAGATCATTCCATTTCTTTCTCAAGATTTCTTCTTTCTCAAGCAACAATCCTTGGATTTCTTCATCACACGGGACCAGAAGCTGTTTGGAGAGTTCAGAAACTTCTTGCCACAAATCTTTGATTCGTAACAATAGGCTATTGTAAGTAGCATTTTCTTCATTATATATGTCTTCAGAGAGTTGAGTGATATATTCCCAGGCCTTTTCACAACGGTTATTTTTTTTCTCTTGGGATAAACCGATCTGATCCCAAATTGAATAAAGTTTCTTCATATTATTCATTACTACGGAAAGCATTTCAGACTCAATATTTTCTATGTTTTTTTCCATAATTTTAGCACTAAAAAAAGAAAGAAAAAAGTACATAAGAATAATGAATTTTTTTTTAAAAAATATTTATTTAAAATTACACAGAATATATGATACACTTAGTTTTTATTAAGTTTCAACTAGATTACGAAATCAAAGCTGAAAACAATTGATGAATATACCAAAACAATGAAGATCAGATTTAAATTTATGTTTTTGTTATGACAAGTATATGACTACAGCTTGAACATCTTATATAACACCGATTTTTTGCTTCATCATATGATTTTCAATATTTGAGACTGTTAATGCACAACTTTTTATCACTCTTTTTAATATTAAAGCATTAACTTGCACTGGAGGCGCTGCCATGTGATAGATGAACACGTTGAAATTTTTACAAATGCAAATTTTTACAATAGCTTTTTAATGCATTCTGTGCAGGGTTGGGTTTTGGAGTATTCAAAACTGGTTTAGGACAGGACAGGTGGTTTTTACCATCCAAAACTGTCTTAAACCATCCAAAAGTATGCTAAAGCTCTAAAGCTATGTAATCTAATCAATTAGTATTTACTGCAATGATTGTTACGCATAAATATAAATATTAATAAGTTTTAATAAATGAGTATTTGATAATTATAATAATCTATTAATATTTTATATATTAATAGATTATTAGAATTATATAATATTTTTCTCTGAAATGTTCATTTAAAAATATTTTACTCAAAAAATTGCCAATAACTCTATTACATGACAACTTCCTAATGTAACAGCCATGGGAGCAAGTGTGGTGATGTGTTCAAGACGGAAAATATTTTGAGCCCTTCCACTAGGGTGAGCCGAAAAAAGGATATTTTCGAGAAGCAACTTTTAATAGCAAAAAAAGTTGTGTATTGCCATCCTGAACATGGGAGAAATAATAATAAAAAAAAATAATAATATTAATGTCTTCAGATCGCGCATTAGCAGCAAAGTTTGAAAAAAATTTTAAAAATGGTCAATTTTTAAATATTTTTATAAAAATCTAAATGTTTAAAATTTTTGTTCTAATCCTCTTTAAATGCTTCCTTTTAATAGTCTTTTAATATTTCTTTGAAAATATTTACATTCCTTTTCAGTTTTCAGTTTGCGTATAAGCCGCAAAGTTACGTGAAATCAGTAAAAAAACGACATTTTTAGCTTTTTTTGTACATTGCAGTATTTTTTCTTTTAGATCCCAGTTATGTATTTTTTTACAGTAAATGTGCACTATACAGCTCTTTGCTGTAACTGCAATTACATTGTGTTGCATTAACAACCCAGAACCCACTCCAAGCAAAGGCGCCCATATAGGGGCAAGGGGGGCTCGAGCCCTCCATCCCCTTGAAAGAACTTCCTTGCTTTTGGTACTTTTTTCTTTGCAGAAATGTAAAAACATTTATTCTCTAGTCATTAATGAATAAGTTATTAAAAATGAAATATTTTAATGACTCTAATCTGTCCTGAAATCGGTTTCCATGGAGAAAATACCCTCCTAACCGATGGAGAAAATATCTGAGGCCCCCCTCCCCCTACAATTTTGTATATCAGCGCCCTTGACTCCAAGTCGGTGGTTGCACTTTTTGTTCCACCCTGCAATTCCCAAGAAGACTGGACTTATTGACAGGACTTATACATTTGTAAAGTAACTTTCATAATTATATGGTTTTAAATAAGTTTCTACATTTCAATCAAGGTTTGAATTTGGACTTAGGATTCAGTTTTGGCACCAATGTTTAAAAAATATAAAGGTTTTCATATAAATCCATCTCTTCCCTCTAATACCTCAAAGAAATTTCTGCAGATTCACTGAACAGTTCCACACTCCATTCCACTGCCCGTGTGTGATATGGGAATTTTAAGAATTCATACCTAAGAAATTCCATTGACAAATGTAAGTGCTTGAGCAGCAGATGGTGCCCCTGCCATGGCGGGTTGTCTTATTGAGTTTCTTGCACCCCTTAAAAAGGAAGTGGCAGAAGTGATTACCATCCATTGTGTCATTCATCGTCAACACTTGGCTGCAAAAAAATTAAGTGGTGTTTTACAAGAAACCTTACAATTAGTCATTACTGGTAATAACAAGATCAAAGCTAATTCTCTCAATGATCGTCTGTTTCAAGAGCTTTGCCATGAAAATGATGAAAAATTCGAATGCTTGCTTTTACAAACGTCTGTGAGGTGGCTTTCCAAAGGAAACTGTTTGCGCCGTTTCGTTGAATTATTCGACTCTGCAGCTGAGTTTCTCGACTTGCATGATCCTGCTTTAAGTGAGAATTTGAAACAGCGCAAATTGGAACTTGCGTATCTCACAGATATTTTTGAAAAAAATGAACGAAGTCAACATTAAGCTTCAAAGAAACAAGATGAACCTCATCAAAGCCAAAAGCATAATTCCAGCATTAATTGCCAAATTCGAAATCCACAAGGCAAATATTGGCCGTAAAGAATTTATCCTGTTTCCGACTCTAAAAAAAAAAGTTTAATCGTGGATGATTAACTTCCAGAGGAAAATTTTTTAATTTTTATTGATCACCTTGATCAGTTAAAAAAGAAATGGAATCAAGGTTTGCAGATTTGATCAACTTACAAATTCCTGACTGGATTTTAGACCCATTTAGTTTTGAAGATTAAATAAACTGGAAAACTCTTTGCAGACAGAGTTTATGGATTTGAAATTTGATTGTGAATCAAAAATTACTTTCAAGCAATACGATTACGAACTTGCCTGGGTGAAGCTTATGGGTACTTACCCACAACTTTGGAAAAAAGTTGAACAGCTCCTCATCTCATTCCCCTCAACATATTTAGCTGAAAGAGGATTTAGCTCTGTAGTGCAGCTTTTCACGAAGCAAAGAAATAGATTGGACATCCGCCTCAAAGGGGACCTCAGATTAAATCTCACTAATATAAAGTCAGACATCAAAGCTTTAACGGAGTTCCATCAAGCACAAGGCAGCCATTAAAAAGGTTAAAAAAAAACAAATCTTAACAGTTAAAATTTTCAATTTTTTCCGGATTTCAATTTAAAAAATAGCATGCTACTGAAAAATGTAGTATTCTTATTTTTGTTAAGTATGTAAATGACGTTGGTTAATTAAAGCGCTTCAAATTACGTTCTTTCTTTTGGGGGGGGGGAGAGGGGGAGGGGTTAAGAATTAAAAAAATCAGTTTTAAAGCTAATTATTGCTTTATCATGCACTTTTTGAAGCTTTAAACTAAAATTAGGCGTTCAGTAACATTAATCTTCACTAAAATCAGCGCCATCTAACTTGTGTTTTTAAGGGAAGAACGTCGGGACGATAGGTGTGATTTAACTTTCGAAAGGGGCGATGGGCCAAAAAAGGTTGGGAACCACTGCTCTAGTAGTTTAGTTTAAATATAATACAGCTCCAGCACTCCGTATTTCGTTTGCACATGATAACTGAAGCTAATGACTGAAACGTCTTCAGGGGTCTGTCCAGGATTTTTCACAGGGTCCGTTTTTTGTGAAAAATCAAATAATTTTGTGAAAAATGAATTAATTTTGTGAAAAATGAATTAATTTTGTGAAAAATGAATTAATTTTGTGAAAAATGAATTAATTTTGTGAAAAATGAATTGATTTTGTGAAAAATGAATTGATTTTGTGAAAAATGAATTAATTTTGTAAAAAATCAAAAAATTTCGCAAAAAAAAAATTATTTTTATTAAAACGAAATTTTAGAATTTAGAGGTGGCACAAACTGCATTAATTAAACTTAAACTTAAAGTTGAGTGTTTTCCTCTTCTACGTCGAGAAAATCATTCTGGATTTTTTTTCTGATATTTGGCGGGGAGGGGGGGGGGGGGCATCGCTCTTTCAAGTATCAATATTTATCTACCATTCTACATTATGTTAAATTATACTAGATATATTTCTGTACAGTACTTAAAATAATTGTAACAAAAGTATAAATAAATAAAATAAAATTCAGAATAGGGTTCAGCATTCAACTTTTTGACCCAAGACACTCTTAAAAATCACAGAATTTCGTTCAAAACTTATAAATTCCGTGATTTTAACAAAAAAAAAAAGATATTTCAATTGTTTACCTCTTAACAAAGCGTAATAATCATTAAAAATTCGAAAAATCGGATTCCCATAGCGGATGCAAAGAGATCGCAATTCTCAAAGTGAAGGCATCAAAAGTATAAAAACGGCTTGTAAAAGAAATATTTTTGATAAAATTATTTTAAAATTGCATTTTAGAGTCCTATAATAAACATATCATTAATATCTGTGGACACAGTTGACTCAAAAAATAAAATAAAATGAACCATCTATTTAGCATTTTAATTTTTGACTCATAACAGAAAATGGAATTTTGCTTTAAAAACTTGAAATGAGAGCTCTAACAGAAATAAAGAGACTTTTCATTTATTTGAACCCTAATAAAACGAAGTTAGCTTGAAAAAAGAACAAAATATGATTCTCATATCGGATGTTAAAAGATTGCATTTTTCAAAATGTAGACATCTAAAGGAAAAAAAAAACGGTAATTAAAAGAGTTTATTTAAAGTTAATCATCCTTATAAGCATCGAAAAATCAAAGCCTATATAATTTTCTCCCAAAATAACAATTAAACATCTCACCGCACCATAAAAACGCAAATATTGACAAGCTGGCAAAATGATGAGAATATTTTCTAATCAAGTCATTATAAAGGTTCAACGCCAGACGCTAACTGGTGATAATTTTGAAGTTGGTAACACTATCTGAAGCGATCATATTTTTTCCTCTCCCTTACTATCCCTTTGCAGTTCTAAGTTCATTTCGCATATATATATTATTATTGTTTATTAAATCACGAGGGGAGAAAAGTGCTTACCAATGCCTTTTCAGAAAAGTTTACAAAAACACCGCTGCTAATTAGCTGTAATAAAACAAACAACCATTATATTTATTTGGCAGTAGCAATTATTTATCGCTTGCAGGAGCATCCCAAGAGTGCCGATTTTTTTTTTTTTTTTTTCAAAATTAGCCGATTTTGTATAAGCTGATCCCTTTAATTTGACTTAAAAAAAGGTTCCAAAAATTATCGGTTTATACACAGAAATATGCGTTATTTTGCTTTCAGATTTTCTCTTTCAATAAACAATTTGACAGATCCGATCTTGTTTATCAGAACTTTGTGAAGGGTCCGTTTTGTTTGATCGGGATTTTGTGAAAGGTCCGTTTTGTTTGATCGGGATTTTGTGAAAGGTCCGTTTTGGTTGATCGGATTTTTGTGAAGGGTCCGTTAACGGACCCAAATATCCTCTGGCCAGACCCCTGGTCTTAGTTTTGTGAGAGCGAGATCCAAGTCATTTTCCTTTCCATATTACATTAACAATATTCATCAAATACTTTTGCTCGCTTTTTAAGTCAGTTTCCAAAACTTCAATTTCTACCTACCAACTTGTTTCTAAGTTAATAATATTTCATTTTACAAAAACAGTTGATGCTTTACCCATAAATCAATAAATGTTCCTCTTTTATACTCCAGCTGTGGAATGGGTCATTAAACTGGTTAGTGAGTTGGAAGGTAGGGTGTTTTTAGTATAAGACAAGATATGGATTAATGAGAAAACCTTTATGCTTGCGACCCTGAATGCAAAAATTGAGTCACAAGTCCAACTTCTGTCCTTGATTGAAATGTAGAAACTTCTTTAAAGTCAAATAGTTATTATGATTATAAGTTATTTTACAAATTTATGAGTCTTGTCAATAACTACTCTCCTTGGGAAGTGCAGGGTGGAACACAAAGTACAACTGCCAACTTGGGGTGGGTTATGGGTTGTTAATGCAATAGAGTATAATTGCAGTTCCAGCAAAGAGCTGTATAGTGCACATTTACTGTAAAAATATATATAACTGGAATCTAAAAGAAGAAATGCTGCAATATACAAAATAAGCTAAAAACGTCGATTTTTGGTTCATTTCACGTAACTTTGTGGCTTATGCGCGAACTAAAAACTGTAAAGGAATGTAAATATTTTCAAAGATACACTAAAAGACCATTAAAAGGAAGCATTCAAACGGGACTAGAACAAAAATTTTGAACATTTGGATTTTTATAAAACTAATTGAAAATTGACCATTTTTTACCTTTTTTTCAAACTTTGCTGCTAAAGTGCGATCTGAAGACATAAATATTATTTTTTTAAAATATTTTTCCCATGTTTAGAACGGCAATACACAACTTCTTTTTGCTATTGGAAGTTGCTTATAAAAAATTTCCTTTTTTCGGCCCACCCTACCCTCTACCCACCCCACATGCATGCTTAAGGAAAAATTTATGAGCATAAATGCTGTAGATTTTGACTATGGCAGTTCTGGAATCTGTTTACTTTGAATTTTTCGTTTTTGACTTTTCTAACAAAATGGACCTAGTTTAAATTATAATATTAAAGTGTTTGATATCATAGTTCCAAAAACCTGAAACTCACCAATAACGGGGTCTGAGTGCTCTTCCCCAGAAATTTTTTTTGAAAGTCCAAAAAAGGCAATAATAGGCCAGTTTTGTAAAGTTCAGGGAAAGGAGGGGTTCAGGGACTCTCTTACATCAATTTTTTCAAACTGATAGTCCCAAAATCACTATATTGGGTGATCTTCAAAAATATTATAGAAAGAGGGGGGGGGGGCGCTGGTTCTCCCCGAAATTGCAGATTTGAAGATTTTGAAATTGAAAATTTAAAAACGAGATTGTACTCTATCTTTCATAACATTTATACGCTTTTTGAAAATGATGTCGAAGGGATGGAGTTCAAGAACTCTCCTTTGGCAATATTTCGAAATTGAAGTTCCAAAAATGCAATTTTAGACGATGTTGAATGATACTTAGTAAGTTACTGCCCTATAACCAGGGCTAAGGCAGAAATACATGAAATACACTGCCAGCTCAGTCAATTCCAGCCGAGGACTGCAGTTTTGTGCTTATTAGCACTCATCAGCCCGGCATAGGAGTGACTGAGCTGGAAGTGAAGGCAAGGCAGGTATATTCAGTAAGTTACCGTCCTATAGCTCAGTCACTCGTATGCCGGGCTGATGAGTGCTAATGAGTGGTGAACTTTACATAAAAGTTCACCAAATTAATTTAAATTCAATGATTTCATCATCAAATTCATAAAAACAAAAAAAAAAAAAAAACTCACTAGGTATACAAAATTATAAACACCTAGCTATAAGGGTAAATTTATTGGACAGGTTTGGTGACATATACTGACTATAGACATAGAGAGTCTAAATGTGCCTCTAATGTTTTATATTGATAGATTATCACACAAAATTGAAGAAATAAAGTGTTTCTTTGTAAGCCTATTTTTAAATAGCTAACAATGACTTGCTTTCATTCTTTGCTTGTGCAGAAGTTGCATATGTGTAGTTAAGTCTGGACTGAAGATTGCTGTAAACATGTCTTTACAAGTGTAGACAAACGAAGTGATACATATCTCATAAAATCTTTTCCAATACCCAGAATGTTTCACGGATTAGAGTGGTCATAGAGCAAAAAGGTCAAAATCCAAAATTTTTTAGTAAAATCATGCAGAAAAGGACTGAAATCCACAACTGTATCAAAAATGCGTATGGAAAGCACAATATCCAAAACTTAGAGAGAAAAAACACATCCAGCATCAAGCTCCCAGAAATCATTTAAATTTTGAAGACTTGAATTCAATTAATGTTTATTGCAATCAAGAATCACGATAGGACCCTACTCATTGGGTTTTTTGTTTCTACAAATGAAATGTAATGGAAATGAAGAAGAAACTCGAACCAGTCATATTCTTACAGGTAATTTTCTAAATTAGGTAATACATAATATATCAACAAAAAAAAAAAGAAGTAATAATTAGGTTGCAGCAATAAAGATAGTTATTATGGTCAATATCCACCAGTACACTTAACATAAAGATTGTTTAGGGTCAGACGGGGCAATTATGGGTCAAAATACCAGAACATCTTAATATTTTCTTACGTATAAAATATAATGGCATGGAGTAAGCTTATACAATTTAGAAATTATTCAAATAGTCCCTTTACCTAAAATTACATTATTATTTATTTTATTTTAAATAAATGAGTGACCAGGAATGACCCCAGATCGGGGCAATTATGGGTCACATGGGGCAAATATGGGTCACCCCCGTTTTTTAAAAGTAATCCATGTCAAAAGTAACTAACTATTCTAAATTATAATTTCTTAGCTCACCAATTAGACTTTTTAATGACAAAAAGTGTTATGTTTAAGAAATAACACATTATAATTGAAATAATTTGATGTTACTTTTACTAGTTGACTACAATTGGCTATTGCTCTTTGCTCTAAGCCCACAATTTGAAAAAGAAATTTCTTTAATAGTTGTATGCTACCTTCATCATTCATGTTTCTATCAACAGCAAGGATTTTTCTTTTCAATTTCAATTAACTAGGCTGAAAAAAAAATGCACTTATTTCAAATTATTTCTAGAAATGTCTTGCTTGAACAAACTAAAACTTCCGACACCTTGTTCCAGAAAATTAATTTTTCTTTTTCTTTGTCCAAAATTAAGTTACTTTCCCATTGTAGAATATGTTGCTTATCATACACAACTAAGTATATCTGATTTTCAAGTACAGAATAAATTCAGTTATTTCACCATCTTTTAACATTTTTAAAACAGGATTGTTTTTGCAATTGTGTTATTGCAAATTCTTCCCTCTTGTTTTGTCGTTGTCATAAACAATTCCAAAATAAGCTCATTTTGCATTTAAACGCTGTGTCTATATCAGCTTGTTGAGGTATTTTTATTTTTTTGCATGCAGGTTTTTTTTCTCATTGACTACATTTGTAACTTCGATTGCTCTTGCAGTTACAAGATAGACAAGCAAGTTTGATTTGTTATAACTATGGAGTTTGTCTCCTTATTTGGTACTAAAGTGATTTGCATTAATTTGTTCCTTATTTTGCTTCTTGATGTGCGCCATAATTGCATGCTGACATAAATTATCTTCAAAGCTGAAATTGATTTACTAGCCAAAGGGCATGATACTTAAGCAGCAATTGAAGATGATAAAATATCTAATGTTGCACTTGGAGCATTAAAATTTCTTTTTAAGAGAAAGTTTGGCATAGAACAGATAAGTTGAAATTAATACTTATATTATTCACGTAAAAATAAATAAGAAAAACATCTAAAATACCAGAAAATATACTGACCCAGAATAAGCTTGCTGAAACTGGGGTATAAATCAGCATACTTTTATGCTAACTTTTTTTTTAAAGAAGAAAAAAATATATGTAGGTATAAAAAGCTTAGACCATTTGCTATTAAAAAACAGCACCAACAAAATTATTCCTTCAACAGTGTTTCACCAACACGAATCTTTTTTGAAGATGTTTTTATAGAAGTGTGAAAACTATTTTTTCTCTCTTATTTACTTCACTGTTGTATTGTTTTTGACCTTGGTACAGGAAAATTGAATGTATAAGGATGACTTAGCATAATTTAGTTTTTTTTTTTTTTTTCTGCAAAAACATTTTTTAACAGTAAAAAGTTGGTGACCATTATTTACCCCGGAAAGAGAGTGACCCATAATTCCCACTGTGTGACCCTACAGTGTATATTGTAATGTATTTATATTTCTTATCGTTTAAATAAGCGAAATCAGGAAAGTTTGTATTTAAAACATTTTGAGCACAATCCAATGATTTTCAAGCTTTAAAAAACATTTCAAAGCCTTAAAACTTGAAAATGAGTACTTGAAAATGAACTTTTTTATTTGAAGCACAATCCACATTTTGAGCACAATCCAATGATTCTCGCAAGATTTCAAGCTTTAAATAACATTTCAAAAATTTAAAACTTGAAAATGAATACTTTAAAATGCACTTTTTTATTTGAAGCACTTTTTAAGGTTTTCAAGAGCTTACGAACCTTGTGCACAGTGGCAAACTGGGTCGAAAATGTGTACCAGGAAAAATACTTGACCAGCCCCCTATCCTATTTTCGTAATCCTCCCCCCTCCACCAAGCTGAACTAAATTAAATTTACCTAACTTGCTATCAGAGGAGTAGATAATATTCAACTCCCTGGGACAGCTGAAGCTTTTGAGCTCCCTTTTTTTTCATTTCCTACAGTGAAGTTAGAAAGAGGAGTGTTCTAAGATGGGAGGTTTTAAAGTTTGGAACTTCTAAAAGTTAAACTTTACACAAGTTTTTATAATTTATTAAATTTGTGAGAGGAATCATGTGAACGGAAGAAGGGGAGCTCTTCCACAAAGTTTTTAAAATTGATTTAAAAAATTTTTAAATACAGTTGAAACTCTACATATCGAAATTTTCTATTTCTCGAACTTTTAATAAATATCAATGTGCATTACATAGAAAACCTTTCCATATATCAAAAAAATCTCTATAGAGGTATTGAAATTTTTATTGGACATAGTGGGAGATTTTGTTTGACTTTAGATTGTTTGCTTCACAAAAATTAAAGTCGGGAGAAAAAAAAAACCTCATTGTCACTATGAACCTCGTAAGTTAGTCAGTTGAATCCTTACGTCTATTTAATCCTTACTTTTTGGGATAAATTCAAAAAAGTGGGCTGGGGCAGGGATAAATGTAAACATGATTCCAATCACTAAGTCATGAAGTTAAAAATTTTCATAATCGCTAAATGGAATTAGTCTTGGAGAAAACTCAACCTGTCAATTCATCTATTCATCCAAAAGTCACGGGGAAAGAATCTGAAGCTTTGTTGGGAATTGGAATTCTATTTTTTAAATCCCAACTGACCCAACATATCTTATGTAGACAAGTAAACTACAATAAAAGTAGGAAATCTATAATTACCTTGACTGTTAATGTATTTGGTCGTCTGATGTGGTAGAGATCCCTTGATTTTGAAATCTCGAGTTCCTTGGAATAACTTGGTCGTAACACCACTAACAGTCAACTCAAAGGATGACTATCCAGAAGATTAAATTCCTTGTAAGAAAACAAAATGCAGTTTTAGGATTCTGAGCCAAGAAGTTTCAATTTTGCTTTATTTTTCAATACTTAGCACTCATACTATATCAAACCAATGTTATCATTATCAAGATAAAATAAAGAAAAATTTTTTTTAGTTGAGAGTTCACACAGGGGCAGCCCAATTTCCTTAAATTAATATATATATATATATATATATATATATATACTTTAATGATAGCACAATGATCCATTTCACAAGAACATTTTAAGTAATTGGCAGTAAAATTTTTCGAGTCATGTCAATCAAGCAGTTTTGAAGCTTAAAAGTAATTTATGCTGGATTTCTTTGAATGCTAATTAATACACCTCAGTATTGCATTATGAAAATTAATGAAATAAACGTTCACCAATTTAATTTGAATTTAATGATTTCATCATCAAATTCATAAAAACAAAAACTAACATTACTAAGCTAGCTTTCAAAATTATAAACACATAGCTATAAGGGTAAAACGTTGGTAAGGATATAATCTCCCCCGGAATAATTTGAAATTAAAATCTTACCCTTGAGGAAATCTTTGATGATGAAAAAAGTGTGGGGGCAGTATCCCCCTTACCCCCCCCCCCCGAATTGTAGTCACTAATTCTGTAGTTACTTCAATATTTGCTTTACAAAATATAAAGAAATGCTTGTGCCTTGTCCCCTTGCTGACTCGCGACGCGTTTCAAAACCCATGAGGCTCCTTTTACGATATGCTACTTCCACCCACTGATGAAGAAACAGCTTAATTGTGCTTATGTGAACATTCTACATCTACAAAAATGCACTCTACAAAACATTCTACAAAAATCTTTACAAAATTGAATTATTTTTCAAAGGCATATATTTTTACTTTCAGATAATTTTAGCTATTTTTCCTTCAAAGAATATTATTGATCTGTATGGGCGGATCCAGAGGGGGGGGGGGGCATGAATGCCATGCCCCCTTCGTGAGAAAATTTCAAGAATAGTTTTAAAAAACCTTTTTTTAAGCATAAATGCAAAAAACTTCCCTTATAATGCATACACAGTCTAACAATAAGGAAACAATGAGAGGGGGCCATCGCTACTCTGAAAAAATTTCAAAAATAGTTAAAAACCTTTTTCAGAGTTGAATATTAAAAAAATCTTTATTATTCCTCAAAGTTTAACATGAATACAAAAAAATCCTTATTATTCCTCAAAGTCTAACATGAACATAAAAACAACACCGAGGAGCCATAAAACCACACTGGGAGAAGTTTTAAGTATAGTTTTTTAAGCCTCTTTCCTCGCTTAAATTGAAAAAAAATTCATCGTAATTCATGTGAAGTCTAACATGAATGGAAACAATGCCAGAGGGAAGGCATGGCCACCCCACAAAAATTTCAAAAAAATCAAGTGTATACCAAATATTTGAGTTGATTTAGCAATTATGACCGCAGTGTCTGCCACAAAGGGAACAAGAATACCCGGATGGTTTCCGGTCTCTTTGGAAGGTACACATATTTTTTTGCTATGTCAGAAAAAAAATAACCAATCTTAAAACCTAGGGAAAATTTCTGTCTAGTTTCATATGTAATTCGATATAAAAGTATGGTATTTTGAGAAATAGATTCACACCCAGGGCCGATCCTAGGGTTTCACCCGCCCGTGTGCAAAGACCTAATGCTCCACCCCTGAAGAGCAATTTGCATGTTTTGACTAATACTTAACGCCCATATAAATCATGCTTCAAATTTCTGTATCAAGTTCTAATTTAAAAAAAAAAAAAAAACAGAAGAGGGATGAATTTATGTAAATAGTTAGAAACTCCTTAGATACGATTTATATCTTTGAAGAAAGTAATAGGTTCCGAACCGCATTTTATAGTACGTCTTTGGTGACATCAGAGGAAGTGGGGAGGGATCGCCCCCAAAAAATATACAAAATTGGCGGATGAAAAATAGCTGTAATTAATCCTTGGTTGTGTTTGGTTGCAAGGACAAAAGAGTCGGGAACATTCAAGGTCCATAGAGAAATTTTCAATATTGACGTCGAAAAATGCAATTTTAGGAAATTTTTCGAGACTTCAGGGGAAAGTAATGTTGGTCTTTCCTTGAAATTCTTTCAAAATTGATGTCAAATTGCAGCTATTTTTTGTGACCTTAGTTTAGGAAGGATCGGCGCTTTTCTGAAACAGAAGTTTTAAACACGCAATTTCGTGTTTTCTTTGTTGAAATTGCTGGAGGGAGGAAGATTCGGTCGTCTCCTATCGAAAATTTTCGAAATTGAAGTTTAAAACTCAAATTTAGGCTGTCTTTGGTGACGTTAGGGTGTCTGGCATCTTTCCTCTGGTAGTTTATCGACACTATTGTTTCAAAAACACATTTTTGGCCAGATTTGGACACGATATAGGAAACGGGAAAGTATTCTAAACTGAAATATTTTCGGATTTAAAATCAATTTTTGACTTTTTTTGTGAAGGAAGGATTTTGGGGAGCAATTTTGTGCTATCTTTAGTGACGTTAAGGAAACCGGGAAGCTTCAGCGGATCTTTCTGAATATTTTTCGATATTAATATCTGAAAAATACAACTAAAGACTTTTCTCCACCTCACTTTGGCGATTGATAGGGGATGCCGGATGCCCTAGCGCTGTAAAAATTTACATAAGCCATCCGGAATTTTTTAGGAATGGAAGTCCCAAAATCATATTTTAGGCATTGTTTGATAACGATGGGACAAAGAGCGGGCAGGGGTTAAGTGTGCCCTCAAGAATTGTTTTTTGAAACTGAAGTCAATTTCAGGCTAGTTTAGGCAGGAAGGGTTTGGTGGTTCCACGGAACCGTCTAAAAACGAAATTTTGAGCTATAGTAATTACGTTGGAGAAAAGGGGGATCCGGGGTATTTCCCCCAAAGTTATTCGAAACTGATAATCGAAAAACGAAATTTTAGTCTGTTTTTCAATACTTTAAGTGTGAAAGGGTGGGATTGGGGACCTCTAAACAGACGCTAATTCAGACTATCTTTGGTAGTAATGTTAGGGAATGGATTTCAGGGCCCTCTACTGCAAAAATTTCGAAAAAGAAATTCGAAAAATGCCATTGAGCATTTTTTGATGATGTTAGAAAGGGCTGTCTCCAGAAAAGATATTTTGGAGCCATCATTTTTAGGCTATGTTTGATTACATTAAGGAAGAAAGGGTGAATAAGAGACTTCATTGGATCCTTAAAATCGGTGACTCAACCAGCGAAATTTTCCGAAATTAAAATCCTAAAAATACAGTTTGAAGCCTTCTTTAGTCTCGTCAATGCAACCTTTTGATCTTTGTTTTGGAGCCACACTTAAAATTTGTAACCCGAGGAAAAGGCCCTGTCCTTCTACCTGATCTGAAACCGGGCAGTTCATTCGTGATTTTAATTAGAAAAAATTGCTGTAAAGAAGGAAAATTAAAAATTTTAGTTCGTTGATTATATATGTTTGACTCTAAGGGGAGTTGCAATTTTCCATTGTCTCTCCAGTCTCCACGCATCCACGACTGCTGAACACAGAATTTGTTGTTTGAAATACTTGCGAGAGTATTCTATCAGTCAAGTTTTTATTTATTTTTTTTTTTTTTGCGCAAAATATGTCTCCATTGTTTAGGTTCAATAAAAACTTGGGAGGCTGGGTGAAGTATTAGCGGCCTTTAGGAGGCAGCCTTTCATGCTTCGGGGGGGGGGGGGATTTCATCATTGCCCCTCCCCTGTATCCATGCCTGATTACCAGTTCTGTCACAAATTTTGCAACCAAATGAAGTGTAAAGAGTCGATATTAATGGATAATGGAACAACACAATGTTCTCTAACATTCCATTTTTCTTAATACGCTATGCTGTTGAAAAATTGGCACTTACTTTGATAATTGAACGTTTGAAATTCAGCATATTTATTCGACTTATTACATTATCTTTTGAGAAATTCTTGAGGAATTTTGCCTGATTAAAAGGACTATATGATGCGGCCTGCGGCCGCCCCTTGCTTTGGCCGCCCTTGTGCGGTGCACACTCTGCACACCTGCTAGGATCGGCCCTGTTCACACCGCCAACAAGCCAATATCTCGCTACTGGATAAAACGAAAACTATTTTTTGAGCCTCTAATTTAAGAAATGGTAAGTTATTTTAGTATTTAACACCTACACAGATTAACTATATCATATGCAATACTAAAATGAAACTAAAGAAATTCCAATTTGAGAAAAAAAAGCATAAGTACAATTAGATCCGAAGATTTTGTATGATATAACGCTTTTGTGTTGGTCTTTTTCATATTTTAAATGTGTTTCATTTCAAAAACTTAGTTTTTCCAATTTTCAAACTAAAAGTATGAATTTTACTTACAAATTTACGTTCCAAAAACCCTACACTTATGTACATTGGAAATAAAAGCAGCTCTTAACTTAAGATTCAAAGAAATTTGTCCAGAAATTTTTAAAGAAATACATTCTATGTATATAGTAATATTTTTAAAATATTTATTTACAAGCCTGTTAATAGATATACTACCTGTTTTAATATTCCATCCGAACAGATGAAAGAAAATTTGTTAGTAAAAAGTTAATAATAAAATACATTTAATGATTGCGCATTAAGGTAAAGTTAGATTTAAGTTTTAACCCGGCTTTATGCTGTGCTATGTAATTATTCTTCATTCCCTTTTTAATATGGGACCCTCCAAACCACTCCTCTTGTTAATATTACCAAATATCATCTGCAAACCGCATTTAAAAAAGTAACTTGTAAAAGTTTCCAGGGGAGGGTACCCCCACCTTTCCTTTTCGCCAACACTGTTCAAGATCAGTTTAAATTTTGTTTTAAGCGCCTGAGTTTCAAAATGTTTCCGAGGGAGAACTCCTCCCCCCCCCCTTACGCCATTGAAAGTTTTTGGAGCTTCAGTTTCGAAAAAATTGCTGGTCCTCTAAGAGTTACTCATGAATCATGGATTGCCTACATTTCTAATTTAAAGAGCTCAATTTCGAAAAAATTTTGGGAGTGGACCTCAGAATCTCTTCAATCCCTAACCTTACCAAAGATAGTCTAGAACTCGTTTTGAAGTCTATGAATTAAAAAAACGAAAAATCCTGGGATGGGCCTTTAAATCTCTCCTCCCCTTAACATCACCAAAAATTGTCTAAAACATCCTTTTTAGAGCCACAATTTCAAACAATTTCCGGGGGAGCGATCCAAACCTCTTCTCCCCTACCATTACCAAAGATAACTAGAATGCATCTTTAAGATTGTAAATTACTCATAGAAAAATTTCTTTGTGTGGGCCCTCAAATCTCTCCTCCGCGTATCATCACCAAAGATCGTATTAAACTGCGTTTTTAGCTCTACAATTGCAAAAAAAGAACCTCCGCACCTCTCTCTTCTTAACATTATTGGAGATAATGTTTGCATTTTTAAGGTTTCAATTTCAAAAAATGGGGGAAGGGGGGTCTCACCCGAGCCCTTAATATTACAAAAGACAGTTAAAATGCATTTCTAAGATTACAAATGAGAAAAATTTCCTTTGATGGGCCCTCAAATCTCTCCTCCATCTAACATCATCAAAGATCATCTAAAACTCCATTCTTAGAGCTACAATTTCGAAAAATACGTAGGGGAGCGCCACCGAATCTCTTCTCCCCTAACATTACCAGAGATAGTCTAAAATGCGTTTTTAAGACTACAAATTCGAAAATTTCTACGGGGGAAAATCCCCCGGACCCCTTTTACTTTGGAGTTAACATTATACTTATGGTTGCTTCATATCGGCTTCCTCTTCAAACAGAAGTCCTATACAGTCGCCTCAGAAACTACTAGTACTCATTACAGGAATACCACTTTGAGGTGACGATATATGCACACATTTGTTAAGAAAAGAGGAAAATTATTGGGAAGACTATACAGCCTTTATGTTCAACTTGTGTCAATTCTTAAAAAATGCTCTGGTTAAAAGGTGGGCTATATTGATATTTCTAAAATTCTAAAATTTCCAAAGCATCATATTTTTCCAAATGGCCTTGAACGAACGGATCAAAAGAATGAATGATCCTCTGATGAACGGATTATTAAAAAGAATGACATGGCCTACCTTTGTTACAGACTATTTTTGATAATGTTAGGTATTCAGGAGGGGAGATATTCTGGTTACCTCCCGTGGTCAACTCCGTAGTTGGATTTCTAAAAACAGTAATTTCCACCTGGGGGGGGGGGGGGCATGGCGCAGACTTCACCATTGAAATTTTTAGGGGGGAGTGTTTTGACGGGTATTTTTCTCATTTTTAGGGAGGGGCTCTTGCTTTTGGGGGGTCTTCACAATATTTAGGGAGTGTGCCCTTGCTCTTAGGGGAGGTAGGCATCCCTGATAAAAATATAATTGTAGATTACCTTCGACTATTTGAAATGAGGGGGGAGGGGTTACCAGGGTTCTCTCCCTGTAATTTTTGAATTTACATTTTGAGAAACGCATTTTAGGTGATTTCGGGTGATGTTAGAAAGAAGAGAGATTCAAAGCCATCTTTGGAAACTTTTTGGTATTGGATCTCCAGGAATGCTATTTTACTATGCCAACCTACGATAATGTTAGAGGAGGAGTAATCAAGGGTTCTCACTTGGAGCATTTAGGAAATTGAAGTCAAAATTTAAGACGATCTTAAATGAACGAGAGAGGGGCAGACGCTACCCTTAAAACGGTTTTGAACTTTTCGTTTCAAAACCGCAGGTTTATTCTTATCATCTGTAATATTTCTGGGAGGTGTTTGTTTCCTTTTTAATTTGTAATATGCAGGGTGAGTTTGATCAAATCTGCCATACAAAAGGGGGTGATAGAAGAACACAAACAGAGCATAGGACCACCCATTACCGGGTCCAATCCTTTAACGTAACCGAGTTATGGTAGATATAAGGAAAATGAGTAAAATTGAGAAAATGGCCGAATTCTGAGATTCCTTTAGGATCTACACACAAAATAAGTACATATTTGGAAAGAGCAGACTAAATTCTAAAAAATGACTTTTTCCTCCACTAAGATAATCGCATTTTACAACAAGCTACAAGACTTGAAACATTGGACACACTCAGAATTGAAATGGTGCCAAAGTTTTCAATCGACATTTTCAAAAACAACCGTATGAGCTACAATCGGGCAAATCTACCAAAAAACAGACAAATTTCCCTAGCTTTCAGATGATACAATAACAAATCATATTGGGCTTCAAGTTCAGCAGAAATTCAAGCTTTTGTTTGAAACAGTGTAAAAATCTGCATTCGTTGAAAATGGAAAACCAGCAAAGAGACTGTTTTAAATTAACCAATAAATTGGGGATACTGTTCAATCAGAAAATCCCGATAGGGCATTTGAAGAATGTGTAGGGTATCCATTGTGTTGGGAAACTATTTCCGCTCTTTCTGGAACAGGAATAGCATCAAGTAAGCCAGGCAAATGATGTTCAATGAACTCTAAACATGTGTTTCCTGTTAGGCTACTTCAAAACAAATACGGACTAATCAAATGATCTTCGATTCCACCAAACATTTAAGTTAAATCGAGTTTGGAAGGATAAGCTTCAGGTTAAAAGAGGATTATGTACAGCTTATACTAAAGTGCCAGTTTAGCAAATTTATGATGCCCTCTTTCGTCAACAACAACTCATCTGTCCATAGTATGTTCCTTAGAAAATGGTATTCTTCAATTTCTCGGGCTAGTAGCCATCTACAAAATGTTACCCGCTTTTCTAAATCAGGAATGCGTTTTTCAACATGATGGTAACCTTGCTCATTTTCAAATGCCATTCAGAATTTTTCTGACTGAACATTATCCCCCATGGATTGGTCGTCTATGTCCCATTTTTTAGTCACCTAAATCACCAGACCTGAGGCCAGTGGATTTCTTTGGGGATTCTTAAAACAAGGAAGTATACAAAACAGAAGTGACCAGTTTTCAGAAATTGAGCAACCGGCTTGATGGAACAACAGTGAAACTAAGAAATGAAATTTCACTTAGAGCAACGGTTGTTTAAGTTCGCAAAAAGGCAAGGGCAATGTATCAGGAGTGGCGGCGACCAATTTCAATATCGTTTGTAAATTTTGAAGATTGATTAAATGTACTCATTGTGTGTGTGTGATGTTAGTGTAACTTTCTATTATTGATTTTTTCCTATGTATAAAGCATGTTAAAGTAATGCTTTTTTTATTTCTACTTATTGATTTCTCATATTTTTTCTAAATGTTAAAACTATTATATTCATATAAAAATTTCATTTTCTTAAAAAAAGAAATCAACATGCTTACGTGAAACAGAAAATTTAAAACAGAAAGGGCGACTCTTCACTGGTTTTCCATTTTCAACGAATGCAGATTTTTACACTGTTTCAAACAAAGGCCTGGATTTCTGCTGAACTTGAAGCCTAATATGAATTGTTGTTGTATCATATGAAAGCTAGTGAAATGGGCCAGTATTTGGTAGAATTGCCCGATTGTAGCTCATATTCTGAGTGTGTCCAATGTTTCAAGTCTTGTAGCTCGCTATAAAATGCAAGTATCTTGATGCGAAAAGTGCCATTTGTAGGATATAGTCAGCAATTTCCAAAAATGTACTTTATTTGTGCATAGATCCTACAAAAATCTCAGAAATCGGTCGTTTTCTCAGAATTTTATTATTTTACTCATTTGTTTATTTTAACCATAGCTCGGTTACGGTTAAGGATTGGACACGATAATAGGTGGTTCTATGCTCCACTTGGACTCTTCAATCACCCCCTTTCGTAAGGCAGATTCGATCAAATTCACCCTGTATATTGTAAAGTATTTGAATAATGTTTCAAAATATTTCTTTTCACATTGATAGTAAAAATACCGCCCTCTTTTAAAAAAAGAGAGATTGTTTGGGACAAAAAGTCGTGCCTTACACTCCCAGTTATATCACTACAATGTAGAAATATTAAACAGACCCAGGAGATGTGCCATGCATGCAAAATTCTTCATTCTTCTTTTTTTTTGGAAGGGGGAGGGGCATTAGTGACTATTTTTTTCTTCTAGCTCCATTGTAACCAATTTTCTTCGAAAAAATCATTACAGTAATAAACTTAAATCTGATAATATTTTTTCGCAATAATCTTGACAAGTTACGGTCCTTCTTCCTGATGCACTCTTGCCAAGAGTCACTCCAGTATCCCTAAAAGGTATCACAACAGTCTAAAATGTAAAAAGTATTTTTACTGAGACTGCAAACACTCGTATTTCAAACAAATAAAATATTAGGCTGGAAATTGAAAATTTTCTTATTTATAACCAAAAAATCACTCAAATGGATTTGAAAAATAGAGAGAATCGAGTGGAGGTATTGTGAAAACCCCTTCCTGAAAACTCGCGAAGGGGTTTCCACAGTATTTTTATCAGTAATTAAAACAAAAAAGAAGATAGGGACATAGCAAAGAAAGGGAAGGACTGGGTCC
This sequence comes from Uloborus diversus, assembly GCF_026930045.1. NCBI lineage: Eukaryota > Metazoa > Arthropoda > Arachnida > Araneae > Uloboridae > Uloborus > Uloborus diversus. The sequence continues at coordinate 156,867,289 of NC_072732.1, read as the reverse complement.
CCAAAACTTATCCCTTCAATTTATGTTACCAAAGGTAGCCTAGAAGAGAGTTTTTGAAACTTTGAATTTGAAAGAATGGCCCGGGGAAGAGTTCGAAATCCCATCTTTTCTACTACCACAGCTTTTACGTATTTAGGACGTCAATTCCTAAAAGCTACAAGGATAGCACTCTCACTCAAATCCCCAAGAAACGCCCAGCCTAAATCGGGAAGAAACACACCCTATTCACCATTAATGATTGTCAAAATTTTTGTTCATAGGACCTCAATCTGTAATGTTTTCCGGGAATGCCCTGAATCGCCTCTCGACTTAATATCATCAAAGATTGTCTAAAATTTCTATTTTAGAGCTTCCATTTCAAAAAAATTAATCTGCGGGAGTGCACCCGAACTCCCTGATAATATCATTGAAGATCATCTACAATTGCATTTCTGCAATTTCAGTTTCGGAAAATATTGAGGCGATCCACGAACTTTTCCGCCCCCACAAACATTACCAAAAATCCTCCAAAAATTACACTTAAATGTGCTACTACCGAAAATAGTCTGAAATTGTGCCACTCCTTACCTCAAAATGTTTCCAAAGATGACCTGAAATTGCGTTTTACCTTTCATGGGAGGATTCTCGAACTATTCCTTTCCAAAGATTACCTAATGTTGGGAAAAATCTGAATTACTTTTGAAAAGAACCTTAAAATAAAATTTTCAAAAGTGACTGACTCTTGATCAGGTAATTATGTCCAACACCTGCTATTTCTTTACCTCTTCCTCCCAATTTTTTTTCTTTTTCCTAAGTCTTCAAAATGCTGCACTTCGTCAGCCCTCTCCACCCACTAAAACCACTAAAGAGCTTCTCAAACCTCGTTTTCAGGGCTTCAATATCGAAAAATTTCCAGGGGACAATTACCAAACGCCTAGTTTGCTAAAAGCATCGAAAATTGTTTAAGACTACTTTTATGAAGCTTCAGTTTTGAAAAATGGCCGAACCCCAAACATTACCAAATATGGTCCACAGTCGCGCTTTTAAGATTTCAATTACGAAAAAAATTCGGACGAGGGTCCAACTGCTCCCGTAAGAAATTTGAAAATGAAAAATTTACAATTGCGAAAAATTTAAAGTAGAGATCATTTAAATCCCTCCACCTAGTATAATTGAATATCTCTTCGTTTTTCAGGACTTTAATTTCAAAAGAGTTTTTGAGGAGAGCTCCAAAACTGCCCTGCCCGTAAAATTATCGGAGTCAGTTTGAAACTGCGTTTTTAGAAATTAAATTTGGAAAAGTGGGCTTAGAGGTGATGGATTTCGCTCTATTTTTTAAAAAAAAACAATCCGGGGCAACTTTAAAAAGTCCTATTCCTCTCATCACACTAACTTTAACAAATATAGCCTATAATAGCATTTGAAAATTTCAATTTCTAGAAATTTCCGCAGAAGGGCTCCGAATTCTTCCTCCCCGTAGCATCGCCAGAGACCGTCTAAAACTGCGTTCTTAGGACTGCAATTACAAAAAAATTCTGGGGGAGGACCACCGATCTATTCTCCCACCAGAAGCGAGATTTTTTAAGAACGCCCCCAAAAACTATTTTTTGGGTGCGGCACTGTATGACAGTATAAAGAGGACTAACAGTATGAAGTCCTTTCCCCGCATCGAAAAAATGAAAAGATCAGGGCACTGTTACTCCCCCCTCAAAACAATAAAATTACAAAAAAAAGTGGGAAGGGGAGCTATTCTTGGTTGTTTGGGCCCCCTCCAAAATAAAAACATATATATGCCACTGCAATATGTATATTCATTTGCAATTATCAATTAATACAGCATGGTTATCTATTTATTTATTTTTTTTCCATGGCCCTATAGTTTCATAAAACATGTTTTCTATCATTCTTTGAAGTTTTAAAACATTTCCTTGTAATGGCACGCGGATGAATTACTGAAACATGATATAGACTTGAGTTAGACCTATAAGGGAAAATATAATGATGAAAAATGGGGAAATCAAGAGTAACAGAGATTTTTCTCGAACGCTACGCATGTTAGTATGTTTCACATAAGGCAACATCTTTATTTTCAGAAGGAAAAAAAAAAACTTTTTTGCTGTTTCATTGTTTGCTCAAAAAGACATTTTGAATTTAGAAGGAAAAAAAACACGATTACATTCCGAATGAATTCTGTTACTTTTTGAAAAAAAGTAACGTTTACGTGCTCTTTTGATCAAAACTGTGTTTTGGAATCAAACCTAGCTTAATTCTTTAATATCTATATCGCTGATTCTTTGATGAGCACTGAACTTTAATGTCTTGTGCGTTAACCATTTTATCAGTGGTCATCTTTATTTATAGCAGCATCTTTATCCTGTTTTTCCCCCATCTACGAGTCAACAATTCGAATAATTTACTCCGTTATTACGTTAACTCACTTGTGTTCTTACAACTCCTCACTGTTCAATGGTATTTCATTAGTAAATTGTAACTGGAATACATTGCAAAGAGTCTAAAGTTTCCGCTTTTGAAAAATGCATATTTGAAAAAAAAAATATATGTTTGAAAAAATTTTTGATGACTCTTTTTTGTTCTTCAGTTTTTAATTTAGCATGTTTCCTTTATTTAAAAGCAATCAGCCTTATTCGTTCGTCATTCATTTTTATTTATTTTCGAGACTTAATATTAACAGAAAACAATTTTAAATATTAATAATGTAAAAAAGAAAATAAACGTCAATCACTCAAGAAACCAGCACTGAATAAACTTAAGTATAACACTAAAATCCTTGTCAAACTCCAATCTTGTTGCGACTTCTGGATAAACACAACGACACTTTCTGAAATTGACACCCTCTTTTGGTCTTCACTTACTGTTTTACGCTGATCAATTACCATGATTGAAACACATTTGATTTTCATAAGATGTGTGAAAATAATCATTATTAAATGACAAGAAAAAATTGTAACTTTGAAAAATGAAAAAATGCTAATATTTTTCTTCTAAGAACAAAAAAAAAAAGAGAATTAAAAAAAAATGTGGTTAAAGCAAAATTTGCCGCTTCTGAAAATTTTGGCATACTTAGGTCTATTGGGAAATTGGGCCCTGGTGTCAATACCTTTCAGAAAAACTAATTCCCTCAAGTGCATCACAAATCGCTTGGAAGCTAAAATTTGACCATTTGATGCTCTTCAACTACATCCTGAGAAATGTTGAAAGAGCAAACCGGTCTTCGGCTTTGCATTTGCCTGAAGGGAGAGGGGTTCGGTTCCCGTGACAGCTATTAACGCCTAATTACTCCCCTCTGTGTGAAGCTGTTTAGAGAGGGCTCTTTATTTCCCCCCCCCCTATGAACCGAGTGAAAATCCGCGCCATCTACATTTGAAAGTTGTCAAATGAAAATTCTAGCTAAAGTAAACAAACAGCCTTAAAAAAAAATCAATGGTGGGCAACTTTAAAAAGTCTCATTCTTTTCATTATACTAACAGCAACAAATATAGCCTTTGATGGCTTTTTTAAGGTTTCAATTTCCAAAAATTTTCGCAGAAGGCCGCCAAATTTTCCCTCCCCGTAGCATCACAAGAAACTGTCTAAAACTACATTCTTAGGACTACGATTTCAAAAAAATTCGGGGGGAAAACCCCCTAATCCCCTACCCAACAGAAGTGAGGTTTTTTAAAGAGTGCCCTTCTAAACCTATTTCTTGTTTGCGTCACTGGGCGACGCGTTGGGGGGGGGGAGGTATAAAGTTCTTCCCCCACCTCGAAAAAATGAAAAATCAGGGAAATTTTGATACTCCCCGCCCCCCTCAAAAAAATTTTAAATTACAAAAAAAAAGTGGGAGGCATATCTTGGTTATATGGGCCCCCTCCAAAATAAAGACTTATACACGCCACTGATGGTGGTACCCCCATTACTGAAGCTCTGCTCACGCCCCTGTACTTACCTCAAATTGGATAAGACGCCAGTTACTGCACGAGTTGAACATTAAACATCGAAAACTCAGTAGAATTAAACGCGAAATGAAATATTTGATTGGCCGAATGCTTTTTGCTTTCATCTGCTCGGCCATGAACCATGAACGCTGTTTTGACATATAACTGTTCAAAAAATTTGTTTTTGTAAACTCGCGGTTAGCTCATTTCACTTCAACTTCTTTTGACGGGTAAAAAATAAATTCTGCAGTTAAAAAAAGGAACTATTCTTTCTTTTTTTTCCTATAAGAATGCAATAAAAAACTACGTCTACGAGTATAGAAATGTAGTATGTCGATTTAAAAAAAAACCATTACGCTGCATCTCAACTGCAATGACTTTTTTCTTTAAATATTTTTATATTATAAACTGTGCGAAAAAGTCTATGGGAATTCAAACATTAAAAAAAAATACATTGTACATGTTTACTCTTTCTATATTGAAAAAAAAATCATATTTTTTTGAGCACCATATTTATATCATCGAATGGGCTTCAAGACTGTAATGTTATGGTGTAAACAGAAATTTGGTGAAGTTTTGATTTTCGTTCATTTCCTTGTAAAGTAATCATTTCCCAAGCTTCGTGTACGTTTCATGTTATGTTTAGTGTAAAAATCATATCCCCTTAGCTGTGGTTTACTTCTACAAGTAACAATGTGTGAAGACGATGCTGTTATCGCTACAAACGATGATGCCGCAATATGTAAGCGTTATGCTGTTCATACGGGATACTGGTCAGATCCCCATATCCAGCATTTCATTAAGTCAACTTCGGAGCGCAAGGCCCCAGAAATTAGCCGTGGATATTATGCTCGAGTTATGGGCATGAAAATTTTACTTGAGCAATTTATCACTACAACAAATTATAACTGCCAGATCATTAATATCGGAGCAGGATTTGACACACTATATTGGAGGCTAAAGGATGAAAATGTAACTGTTAAAAGTTTCATCGAAGTAGATCTGCCTCCGGTAACATCACGCAAATGTTACATTATCAGGAATAGAAAAAACCTACTGAGGATGGTAGCTACAGAAGATGATGACATACAGTTCTCAAGCTGTGAGTTGCATGCCGGTGAATATCATCTAGTGGGATCTGACATCCGAAACATCAATGAATTGGAAGCCAAGCTGTTGAACGGTTTAGTCGACACTTCAATTCCTACTGTTTTCCTCGCAGAATGTGTCCTGGTGTACAACGAGGAGCACTTGACGTCTGCGTTCTTGAAGTGGATTGCGGAAAAATTTCGAACTGCCCTGTTCATCAACTATGAGCAAGTTAATATGGGCGATAAGTTTGGTACTGTCATGATCGAGAATCTGAAAAAGAGAGGGTGCAATCTGGCAGGTGTGTCGGTCTGCTCCGACCTCGAATCTCAGCGGAAAAGATTCACCGATGCATACTGGGATGGGGCTAAATCTTGGGACATGATGGAGGTATATCAGCACCTGCCACAGCAGGATGTTGAACGTGTAGAAAACTTGGAGTTCTTGGATGAGCAGGAGCTCCTGCAGCAGTTGTTGCAACATTATTGCATCACTGTTGCTTTTAAAGGAGAGAGTTTAGAAGACATTGGCTTTAATTGAATTTGCATGCATTTTAGATGTGAATGTTTGAAACTTTCATTGCTAACTTTGCTGATGGTCTTGCACTGAGCATCAGCTTACACCTAAAGCTTAAAACATTTGTGATTGAGTAAAAGTTTCGTGCTGAGAGAGCGTTAAGCTTTTACTACTTTCGCATGTGGCTGTAAAAAAATATCAGCTTAAAAAATTGTAAATTATTTATTTCAACTTGTGATCCTTAAAATGTGATATGTTCTGTGAATACTTTTCTCCCTTATTACACCCATACATAGCATATGCTTGAAGATTTGATAATATTTTACTGCCATGATTCACTGATTTGGCCATTTTTTGTATCATTATTCTGATATTTGACTAAATATTTATGTGATCATTTTGAAATGAATTTTTGCTGCTAGTAAAAGTTTTGCCAACATGGCTGCAATTCCTGTTTTTAGACCCAATTGATTCTATTTGACCCTTTGCTTATGGTTTATACTTGAGTGGTTTCCAAAAAAAAAAATTGTTAGACACCTAAGATTTACAGCAGTTAAAATTTTATTTGTCGTATCTAGGCTAGCCAGACTTTCCGGTTTGACCGGGACAGTCCCGATTTTCAGATAAAATCCTGGTGTCCCGGCCAGTTTACTCCGCATCCCGGAAAGAGATTAATTTGATTACAGATGGCCAAAAAAGTCTAAAAATAATTAGTTTTGAAAGATAATTTAGGATAATTACTTTGTCATTTAAAAGAATGACTGAAAAAATTAATATTGGATTAGCTTATAAAGATTTTCACGAGATTAAAACCAAAATATTGTTCTAATTTTTATTCCTCATTCAAAGTGTTTCTTCTTACTAAAGCAGCTTATAAACAGTAGCATAGAAGAAACATAATGTTTAAACTTATCTGCTTGTGTCATTTATTATTACCCCTGGTTTAAATTCATAATTAGTAACCATTTATCCATACCATAGCAATGAGAATGAACTACTCTCAAAAAATCAGTTAGGGATCTGTATCCTTTTGAATACTTGCGACACAGGAGGGGGGGGGGGTTGCGTTCTGGTGTCCCAGTTGAACATTTCAGAAATCTGGCGAGCCTAGTCATATATGAATCTTTTTAGAAATTGTTTAACATTTAGGTGTTAGTGTTTCCACCAAACCAAAAGAAAAAAAGGCATGGTGTTTCCAGAGAGAAGGGCACTTTAATTTAATTAAAAGGGCATACTTAAATAGATAATTTGCAGTGGAAAGTATATATTTTTCTCTTTTTGTTACACAATATGTATACGAAACTCAAGTATTTTTCAATGGCAGTTTTTTTTTAATAATCACTACTGCTATTGTAATAATTTTAAAAAAAAATACTTTTTATGTTTTATTTTAACAATGAAGCTAAAAATTTAGAAAATCCAAATTTGCACTCAAATCAAATTATGTGGAAGACATGGTAATTACGTTTCTTGGATAAATCTTGACCTTTCGAAAGATCTGATGACCTCTATTTAATGAAGTTTTGTTTAAACTTCAACGGGTCAAGGTGGGTGCTTTATGCAAAAAAGACGAAAAGGTGAATTGAACATTAACTATTGAGACAAGGCACTACGCCTCCCTAAAAATATATGAGGGAAACTCTAGGTGTCATGATAATGCTAGGCTTCAAAATGAGAAATCTAGGTGACATTTTCAATGAATAATTGTTTGCAGTCTTGCATAATATAGACGAACGCGCGAACGGCGTTCAAAAAAAAGTTTGGGCTTTGCAGAAATTTTTTTTAAAAACTACTAACGTTATTTTTCAGAAAAAAAAGAACTTTTTTGAAAAATCCTACACTATTTCTGTTTCTTCTGAATCTCATGCAAAATTAATCTAAAAAATAATGATTTCTTCTTGAAATTGTGATTATAGTACGCTAATTACTTAATGACAAAGGGTTAAACGATCGCAAAAGGAGAAGCTTCTACTATGACTGTTTTTTTATTTTACACAGCTTGAATCGCGTAAGAGGAAAATTTTGTAAAATAAACAACTTTACAGACTACAGAATGGTTTCGATTGGTGATTCCTGTTGTAAATTGAGTTTCAGTGCGTTGGCGTTGAGAGAGAGAGAGCAGGGATCTGTCGAGGATTTTTCACAAGGTCCTTTTTTTGTGAAAAATCAAATAATTTTGTGAATAGTGAATTAATTTTGTGAAAAATCAAATAATTTCACAAAAAAAAAAGAAGTTTTTTTTTTCTTTTTTTTGTTGAAACAAATTTTTAGAATTTAGAGAGGGCACAAACTGCATCATTTAAATTTAAAGTTGAGTGTTTTCCTCTTCTGTGTTGAGAATATCATTCTAGAGTATTTTTCTAGTATTTGGGGGGAGGAGGGCGGCATCCCTCTCTCAAGTAGAAATATTTATCTACCATTCTACATTATGTTAAATTATACTAGAAATATTTCTGTACAGTACTTAAAATAATTATTTAAAAAAAAAAAAAAAATCAGACAAGGGTTCAGCATTTAACTTTTTGACCCAAGACACTCGTAAAAAGCGCGGAATTTCATTTAAAGCTTGTAAATTTCCTGATTTTAACAAAAATGATTTTTTTTTTTTTTACTAAACAAAGCGTACTAAACATCAAAAATTCAAAAAATCGGATTCCCATAGCAGATGCAAAGAGATCGCTATTCCCAAAGTGAAGGCATCAAAAGTAAGGCTTGTAAAAGAAATATTTTTGGTAAAATTATTTTAAAATTGTATTTTAGAGTGCTATGATAATCATATCATTAATATCTGTGGACACAGTTGAAGCAAAAAAATAAATAAATAAATAAACCATCCATTCAGCATTTTAATTTTTGACTCATAAAAGAAAATGGAATTTTGCTTTAAAAATTTGAAATGAGTGTTCTAACAAAAATAAAGACTTTTCATTTATTTGCATCCTAATAAAGTGAAGTTAGCTTCGAAAAAGAACAAAATATGATCCTCATATTGGATGTTAAACGATTGTATTTTTCAAAATATAGACATCTAAAGAAAAAAACGGCAAGTAAAAGAGTTTATTTAAAGTTAATCATCCTTGTTAGCATTGAAAAATCAAACCCATATAATTTTCACCAAAAATAACAGTCAAACATCACACCAAACCATAAAAACGCAAATATTGACAAGCTGGTAAAATGATAAGAATATTTTCTAATCAAGTCATCACGTCAAGTCGCCAGACACTAAATGGTGTTAATTTTAAAGTTGGCAACCCTATCTGAAGCAATCATATTTTTCCATCCACTCTTACTATCCCTTTTGCAGTTCTAAGTTCATTTCGCTCATATATATTATTATTATTATTTTTAATTAAATCATGAACAGGGGGAAAAGTGCTTACCAACGCCTTTTCAGAAAAGTTTACAACACCGCCTTTTCAGAAAAGTTTACAACAACACCGCTGCTAATTAGCTGTGATAAAACCTAACTTATTTTCAGCTGTTAATTTCTTTCCAATAAACAAAACAACAAGCATTATATTTATTTGGCAGTTGCAATTTATCAGTGTCAATTTTTTTTTCTTTGCAAAATTAGCAGATTTTGTATAAGTTGATCCCTCTAATTTAACTTTAAAAAAGGTTCCAAAAATTATCGGTTTAGGTTTAATATGTGTTATTTTGCTTTCAGATTTGCTCTTTCAATAAACAATTTGTGAAAGATCCGTTCCTTTTTATCAGAATTTGGTGAAGGGTCCGTTTTGGGAGATCAGGATTTTGTGAAAGTTCCGTTTTTGTTGATCAGATTTTTGTGAAGGGGTCCATTAACGGACCCAAATATCCTCTGGCCAGACCTCTAGAGAGAGAGGAAAAGAAACACAGATCAGTCGGCGGCAGCATAGGCGCCCATATGCAAGTTGAAAGGGGGGGGGGGGGCTCAAATATTTTCCCCATGGTTTAGCTGGATATTTTCCCCGCGGAAACTGATTTCAGGACAGATAAGAATCATTAAAATTTGACATTTTTAACAATTTATTCATTAATGGCTGAAGAAGAAATGTTTTTACATTTTTGCAAAGAAAAAAGTACTAAAAGCAAGGAAGTTCTAATTTCAAAGGGGGGGGGGGCTCGAGCTCCCCCTTGCCCCCTATATGGGCGCCCTTGGGCGGCAGCATATAATCTGCACCTCATTAATAACTTTTTTAACAGATAATATACAGGAAGATACGGTATTTATTGTTGCAGAAATACTTAATTTTAAACAAATAGTAGTTTTTGTTGATTTGTTTACAAAATCAAATATTTTCATAAAATTTTCAAGTAAAAAGCAGGTAGCTCATGTTTTGTCAGATCTTTTTTAATTTTTTCACTATAAAATGAAAATAATAATAACGATCATGTGATTGGTATTGGGCAAAAAATAATGGTTAAGGCAGCTTTCTTCAGTTGGTGAAAAGTAAGCGTAAACTCCATATGTTATTGCAAAAACATTTTAAAATCTTTTTTTTTTCATCTTTTTTATATTTTAATATAAATTAAAGGTGAATTAGGCAAAATTATTACTTGCAGAAAATTTTCCAGTTAGGATTTGTGTTTGCAGAAAGCTTTTCATTTTATGTAAGTCTGATTGTATGAGATTCATTCATAAATATTATTAAACAGAAATGCTACAGAATTGTAGTAGCATATTCAAAAGAAAAAAAATTCATCTGTAGAGTATACAGTAGAAAATGATTTTGTACAGAGAAAAAATTGAACGCATTTTTAACTTACTTTCACAAATGTATTTTCTAATGTCAATCTCATGTCACAGTTGTGATGAGCAGGAAAAGAAAAGCGTTGATTGAATTCTAAATTTTAAGAGTCAAATTTGACAAGTAGGTTGATAAATCTAGTTGTTACATCAATATTTTGAACTTTCAAAATGCAACGAACAAATGCTTTTCTCATGCTGATAAGATACATAATGTGAATTTAAAAAAAAAAAAAAATAGTTTTGTGATATTTTTGCAGAAAAAACTTTTTTTTCCCTTTAAGACAGAAAATATCTGTGGCAGACTAGAAACTCTGCATGATTGCCGTAGAACATAAAGTTTATTTATGAATCAAAATAAGCATGAATCTAAATGAAAAGAATCTCAAAACCAGGGTCCGTGATTTTTTAAATTTTTTTTTAAATCAAAAAAGTCAGATTTTTTTAAATTTAAATCAGATTTTTTCCAAATGTTCAAAAATTTGTAGATATTAATTACTTTACATTTATAAACGTAATATATTTCATACAATAGATGAATCCATTCAACTTATTTTTAAAATTAAGATACATTCTCTAACTGTTCAATGAAATTTTAAGATTTATTAATACGTTGTAATGCTTAGATAAGATGTGATTTAGTTTTATGCTTTGCTTAAAGATAAGGTTTCCATTATCATGTACGTTTTTAGTGTAAAATTATATGTTGAGCAATCTTTTCTGAACTATATTAGTCATGGTGTATAAGAAAAACTCCAAATTTTTATTTTGTTTAAACTGTAATTTTGGAGTAAAAGCAATAGAGTGAAAATCTGTTACACACACAGAAAGAGGGATCTATGTAGTTTTGCGTGTTGAAGTTAAGATAGTATAATGCAGTGTTGTTAAATTTAGAGCAATACAATATAAAAATGCAAAATTAAGTCTTAAAAGTAAAATCAACTGATTTTAATTAATAATTTTGTTAAAAAATCACTTAATTCAAATTAATTGATTTAAATCAATGATTTTTTTTAAAAAAATCACTTAATTCAAATCAATTGATTTAAATCCATGATTTAAAAAAAATTACTTGATTTAAATCATGATTTTAATCATGATTTAAGTCCAGCTGATTTAAATCAACGAACCCTGCTCGAAACCACAAAATTTTAAGATTTGAACCCTTAATACTGCTGTTATAGTCAATCTTTGGTTGTGTTTGGGGAAAGAAATCAGGGCCAAGGCCCTAAATTAATATCAAAAATCACTATTTCGTCCATTTTTGGTAACATCAAGAGAACGGAGGAGTTGGGTTTGGGGGGAGGGGGGTGATTTTTTTTCAAAAGTTAAGTTTACTTTATATTTTTGATGGCATAAGAAGGCTAAGAATGCCACCTAGAAATTTTCTGAAACTGATGTTTTAAAAACACAATTTGAGGCTATCTTTGATATTTTACAAGAATGATTCAAGTTGGTATGGTTATGATAACTATTGTCAAAAGTGATTCAGAAATGACCTAAATTGCTATATTTCAAGTGAGCATAAAAAAACACCTGTATACATACTAAGGCTAGAAAAATCTCAAAAATTTTACCTGCCCAGTTTTTTGTTCTCGACTTAAGGAAGATTGCTCACTGACTTTGCTGACAATTCCTAATGATTTTATGTTTGTCCAAATATAACTTTTGTGGTATTGCTTGAAATAAATTTTGAGCTCTGGTGAGGATGTGATAATCTTTACTAATAATAAAGCTGAAAGTTGGTCTGGATCTCTGTGACGCGCATAGCGCCTAGACCGTTTAGCCGATTTTCATTAAATTTAGTACAAAATTAGTTTGTAGCATGGGAGTGTGCACCTCAAAGCGATTTTTCAAAAATTCCATTTTGTTCTTTTTATATTCAAATTTTAAGAAAATTTTACCAAGCAAATTATCACAACGTGGACGAATAAATTACGGAATTATAATAACGTGGAACCGTAACATGGGCAAGCAAATGAATATAGCAAATTGGCGAGAAATTCATCATCCATTATTTAAATATACAGGTGAACCAAATGACTTTCTAATTTTCTACTCCGGGCAAAGCCCTGCGGGTACTACTAGTTTTTTTAGTAAAATACGAAATAATCAAGTTTTAGGAAGAAAAATTTGATTAAAAAATGATATGCCTAGCCGGCCATGTAAAGGTAAAAGATTCATGCCCGATCAGAATTTTTACATGCCCCGGTCATGTTGAGCAATATAATTTTCGAGCCCTGCTATATACAGAGATCTTGAAAATACTAATCAGTATTGATTCAGTGGGATTAAAATGGAAGTGTATGTTTAAAATTGTGGTTATTTATTTTTTTTTTTTTTTGCAAATACTACATATCCTTTACTTAGTACAAAGAAATATACATTGTGTGAAACAGCGCTTAAAATGGAGTCATTAGATTTTAATGATCTATTTCCGGAAAAAAAGCATGTTTCTTCGGCAGGATAATTAGGAGCTATCATTTTAAGTCCACATACTACCAGTTTTATTGCAGAAAATTGATTTTAAAAGTGAACATTTTAACTTCTCGTTTCTTTTTTAATATATGATTTGTGAAAAAATAAATTAAGTTAATCAAATTTTGGGAACCACTGGTTGTACAAGAGTGACTTTATGCTGTATTGTCTGGCATCTTGTTCATTCATTTAAGATGTGTTTGAAGTAGCTATGCTTTTATCAGGGTTAGCCAAAATGGGCCCAGCTCGAAAAAACTCTCCCATATTTTTTCGGGAAGTGGAAGGTTGTAGTAGGACAACAAAAAAAAAAAACATACAATCAGTAGGCTTGCCAGACATCCCGGTTATCAGACAAAATCCCAGTGTCCAGGCCGGTTTACTTTAAAAGTTCCGGTAAAAGATAGATTTGATTAAAGTCTAAAAATAATTAACTGTGAAGGATTATTTAGGATAATTACTTTGTCATTTGAAGCATTTACTTGTAAAACTAGTATTGGATTAAAAGATTCTTTTTACTAAAGTAACTTATAAATTTTTCCGTGTACGAAATAAAAAGTTTAGATTTATTATAAGTTTAAATTATTGTGTCATTTGTCCCCTGGTTTAGGCTCATAATTTGTAACCATTCATCCATAGCAATGAGGTGAACTACCTTTTAAAGCACTCTAAAATCCAGTCAAGGGTGTGTACCCTTTTGAATACTCGCAAAGCGGGGGGGGGGGGGGGGGGGCAGTCCGGTGTCCCGGTTGAACATTTCAGAAGTCTGGCAAAGCTAACTATGTAGGTAAAGTGGGTTTTTCAAGCTCCCCCACTTGAAAAACAAATCTCCGTGAAACATTTTTTTTCAAAATTTAGTGCACATTGGAAACATTTATTACAGAAACTTACTAGTTATTATAATACTATAATTCATCAATACCAAACATTAGAAGTACCACCTTTCTTTTTGGACAATTTGGCTCAGTCATATAGGTTTATCTTAGCTATTTGTGGATAAACTTACAATATATTTAGAAATTTATTTTATTTAATTATTTATTTATTTAATTCTTTTTTTTAAATTAAAACTGCATATGGATAAAATAATTTAACTATTAATTTTTAAAAATTTATTTAGGGATCAAAATAAGCTATAATTATTTCAACTAATTTCAAAGATTTTTTCTACATAGTTGGGAAAATGCTTTGATTATCAATACCGGAATTATAGGTAGAGGTCAGAAGAATAAATATCAAATACACCATTAACTAAAAATTATATAATATAATGCAACTGACTAATAGTGACACGAGAGAGAAATTGGTTAAGAATAATGATTTGAAGGAGTTAAAATGTTGAATTTATATTTAAAAATAATCTAAAATCAAATAGTGTAGTTGAAATTCTGGTAATACTGAGCAATGTTTGGAATTTTTAACTTATTACTTGAAAAAACTTTTATTATTTCTCATAAATTTTGAATCATTTGATTACGTGTAAACTGATGAAATATTTTGTACTATGAGGCTCATTTTTTTGAAAATTTTAAAATTTCAATGGCTTACCCATGCATCAGTTTTCATGTGGTTCAGCATGTGGTCACTATTGTGCTGTATTCCTACTACTGTACTGTTTTCTTAAGTTAAATATTTGTGTCAGTTAATTGATTCTTTTTTAATTAAATGTGCCAAATCTTTCGAATAATTGGATAATTAGATAGCTAATTAATATTCTTATATATGGATCTAAATGTTACTTGTATTTTACTTAGAAAGTAAAATACCTCTGTAAAGTTGTTGCTTAGTTTTTTAATGACTAATTATGTAAAAATATGTAAGTCTTATAAATGTAAAATTGTAGAAATGATATTTATACATGTTGTACCCTCCAACAGTTATTTTATTTTCATTTTATTTTAATCAATGTTAAAATGTAAGCAACCTCTTTTTTTTTTGAGCAATCACGATTGCTTATTGCTTTTATTTGACTGTTTTGATGTCCTATCATTTTATTTTCCCGCCGCCACCCTCCGCACCATCACCGTGGACCGGCCGCCTCACGATGCTGCTCCTATAGCGAAAGTCGTCTCCAGGTTGCGTCAATATCCTACACTTACACGCATACATACACGCACGTGCAAACAAACACATACACCTACACACATACACATGCGCATACATACACCTACACACATACATAAACACATACATACACCTACACACATACACAAACACACACGCATACATACAGACACCTACACATACATACAGACACCTACACATACACACACAACTACCCACACACTCATGCCTACACACAGGCACAAACACACACACACACATTTGTGATTGCGAAAAACATAATTTGAATTTCAAATGTCAAAATTAAAATTAATTTTTAATTTTTTTTTTTTTTTTTGTAATTTGAAGAGAAATAATGAGAATTTAAAAATTGATGTTTTATTGATCTGTATTATTATTAAAATTTAAATACTGAAATGATGTATGCTATGGGCTCTTTTTGTACCTACATTATATTATAATTTTATTCTTATAATTCAACTGTAGAATATAGTCGAGTCCTGCTAGTTTGTATAATATAAATATAAAATGACAATGTAAAAATGTTCAATGTAACATATGTAATTCGTGTTACGCGAGAAAATATTTCCAAAATTCCAAAGAAATCAAGTTGGGAAAGTGACACTAGATGACTGGAGGGGAAAAAAAAAAACATGCTAAAATTAAAATAGAGAGTGCTGGGAATCTATCATTGCTTAAAAAAACAAAATAACAATGTGCCAAAATGATAAAAATGCAATTGAGGCTCTCTTTATGTGGCTTTGTCAACTTTTAAAATACATTTATGTTTTCAATTTTGTGAGCTCCTTTTTTTTCCCTTGCTACTTTATCTCTATATTTTGGGTGTCTATAAAAATTAATGTTTCTCTTCTATTTTACGATGCAGTTTGCATATTACAAATTTTTAGTAATCCGATTTGGTGTGTCGGTCCAGATCAACTCGGATTATCGGGACTCGACTACATATTTTTTTTCTTTTTATCTGATGATTCCAGTTGATTGTTTATTAATTTGTAAGGTTATAAATTTGAAAATTGCTATTTAAACTGTTTTGCACTTTAAAAATATGCACATGTAGTTTGCTTTCTTAATTTTGGATACACAAAAAATAAATATTTATATGGTTCTGGTTTTAAGAGTTGTTATCAACTTTTAATGAAATTAAAAAGGATGAAAATATTTCAGAGAGCAAAAGTACTATAGACCCTCGTTTTACGTGGGTTTATTTTATGCAGTTTCGATTATACGCGGTTTAAGATTTGACACCTTTATTTTATTTTACACGGATGAGTTTCGGTTTTACCCGGATATGGCAATGCAAATAGATAAAATGTTCCCCTCTTTCAAAATCCAAAGTCCTCAACATTGCAGATTACACATAATGAACTGCATTTTGGCCTGCTAATAATCGAGCTTGGGCCACCGGAGACATTTTATGTAATTGGTTCCAAAGCTCTTTCCAGAAGTAAAGTTATTAAATGCACACAGTTCGGAACTCACTGGAAGATGAGCTTTTAGGAGTGACAAAGGAGGCCAAAACCAACGAAGATACCGACATAGGTGATACACTGTCAAAAACGTTCACATTGAAAATTTTGAGCCATTCCTAGACAATAGAAATGATCTTTGTGATTTGTTAATGATGGAAGATTCTATCATAGAAATGATGCAAGTGGTCATGGATGCTTTAATGCTCTGCAAAGAATTACAGAGAAAAATTCTTAATGACTGCCAAAAGACTCATTGTGAGCTCCTCTTTATAAACAGAACACAAAATTAATTTTTATGTTTTCCTTATACATGTTGTGCATAAAAGTCGATATAAGTACGCATTAAACTTATTATACAATTAGTGATCACTAGAATGAAGTAATTTTTTTATCTACGGAACCTAACCCCTATTTTAACACTACTATTAAGTCAATTTACACAGTTTCAATTTTGCGTCATTTCTGTGTAATGTAACCCCCGCGTAAAATGAGGGTCTATTGTATAGCCTAAATTGAGTACCACAGAGTAAGAAGAGTAATCTTTCAGTCCATTTAGCTTATTGATACTTTTCATTTTAAATTGAATTTGAATTATGTTTCATCATATTCAATTTTACTTATGTTCTATTAGAATTTTATATAGCTTTATTTCATACTTTTAATAACGAAAATTTCCAGTGATGTGCAGTTCACCATGTCAAACCAAGCCAAGCTTGGACTCTCGGGAAATATTTTTTATTTTTACCCTCAATAACACAAAATATGTGGATACCTGTTTTTAAATGTTTTTTATTTCTCAAAGTGAGTTTTAAAATATTTAACTCAAGTGACACCTTCAATCCAAGCACTGGAGGAGTGAAGTGTTGTCTTGACAACCCACCTCACCATGACTTATATCCAGTAACAGAAGAGCGGTGAAGTAACCTCTACTAAGATGAGGATCAGGCAAGCATTTCTAAACTTGAAAAGAAGTAAGAAGAGTTTGGTTTAAAATCTTAGATTGATTTCTATTGAATGTTAATTGTTAATTTCTCTGAGAGAGTAACACCTTTTTTTTCTGTTACTAAATTTCTTGCTGTAAATTAATGTACTGCTTAGAATGCATAATTTGTTTGTAAAAACTCGTAATTTTTTGGTATTTTAGTACATATGATTTTATAATTAATGAATACTATGAATGTTGGAGTCATGTTTGCTGTATAAAGGATGTCCTATTCAACCTAACAGTTATTAAAATTAATATCATTTTACACACACAAATAACTAAAAATATTTTTTAATGTTATGATATGGCGAAAAAATGGACAACATGGGGGCTACCTTAACAGCTGCACATCTCTAAAATTTTCATTATTTGTTTTATCAGAATTAGGGAATAATAGTTAGATAATTATTATTATTATGTTCATGGTTGCAATGTTTTCTTGCTTATGCTATAATTTTTAAATGCTTTTCAACAGTAAAACTTAATTGTTGTCAAAACTTGAATTGACAAATTGAAATCTGAATAGGGTTACCACAGTGGTAAATAAATATCAATATATTAAGGTTTATCACCCATCCCTGATGAATTTTTAATATTATTCTTTTTTTTTGTAATTAGTTTTCAATGGGAAAACTTTGATAAATTTTGCATTAGATATTGTTTTGAAAATTAAATCTTAATATCTCTTTTTTTTCTTTTTTTTAAATAAAATTTATTTATCTATGTTAATTTGTACTGTTGAAGTTTACATTCTCTAACATTAAGTTTTATTTGAATTTTAATTTGTTGAATTCAGTTATATAAATTCTTTATGAATAATTTGTTGACACATGCATAACATATGTATTTTCCTTTTCTCAATTATATATATTATATTAATAAGACAAAGCAGAATTTTAGAAAATTATATGGACAAGGTAACTTTAACTATTAAGACTTTATATTCAGTAAATTACCGGCCATTAGCCAGGGCTAAAGCAAAAATACGTCAGCCTGGCATATAGGGCTGATGAGTGCTTATAAGCACGAAACTGCAGTCCTCGGCTGGAAATGACGGAGCTGGCGGTGTATTTCACGTATTAAGACTTTGTTTTTGTGAATCAGCAAGCAGATATAGGGTACTTTTGCAATGAATTGACCAGTACTGTGGAGTCAGGGGGAGGGGGAGGGTATAACTGACTCCAACTCCAGAATTTTTAGAACCTTCGACTCTGACTCAGTTTCCTTAAGCCCAATATCAATTCAATTCTGACTCCGCAAGTATTGTGAGAGTTGCTGACTTTAAGGTTAAACAACCAACTCCAACTCCGACTCTTGGAACTTTAAACCTTCAACTCCAACTTCTTCACCCCAAAATTAGTTGGACTCAGACTCTTCAACTCCGACTCCTCAACCCTGGTGACACAGAACCGAGTACAGTTTAAGACATGAATTCACTGTGT
The DNA here is from genome assembly GCF_026930045.1 of Uloborus diversus. Classification (NCBI taxonomy): domain Eukaryota; kingdom Metazoa; phylum Arthropoda; class Arachnida; order Araneae; family Uloboridae; genus Uloborus; species Uloborus diversus. The sequence goes on along the minus strand of NC_072732.1, from coordinate 156,848,582 downwards.
AAGGAATTGTATGTTGATTCTTCTTGTGGATTTCAAAAACAGAAAGAAAAAAGGAAGCTTCATGTGATGTGCAATCATCATCAATTGCACAGTGAAAATATTTTACGGTTTATTTCCCTGACTTTTCAGCTTTTAATTTAGTCAGATGTTACTTGACAGTCTGTTTTGAACTAATGTTGCCACAAGATAAACTACTAGGCAAGCTATATAAAGGGCAGGAGCGTATATAGAATTTATTTTGGGAGAGGCTGAACCTAATTTTTTGGATTTTAAACTTGAAAATATTAAAATCTGTACTTACAATGAGTAGTTTAAAATTAATTTTGGGAAGAGCCAGGGACATTTTTGGCATTCCTTTCAAACACACTCTTGTTAAACAATTATTGATATAGAATAATAATTTCAAGCTCTTACTAGACTCTTGCAAAGAAAAAGAAAACTAAATTACTTATTTCTGATATAGTACTGAAAAATTTTGCTTTCTACAAAAAACATAGACTTCTAAAGCATGTCCTTCTTTTCTCATTTTGGCAGTGTCAAAATAGTATGTGTTTTTTTTTTTTTTTTTTAAATCTCCTTTTTTTATTGGCCTCATTTTCCTCTCTAGTTAGTCACAATGTAGCAATCCCCAGCCTTTATTATTTTTTTAAGGAAATTTATGAAAAGGAATGCAAACTTGGTTTAAGTAATGTTTCCTAACTTTCATAAAATTTTGAAATAAAATAAAAAAGGCTGTTTAGTTTCACTAAAATACAATCAAAATCTGGTAGTTAAAACCGAAATAATTTCTTCAAGTGTAATTTGAATTCCCTCACTTTCAAAAATACAGAGGGTTTCTTAATCTCGCACATGATGTTTGATGTTTCTGCTGCGGAAATCTTCGTTTTTTAAATTCAAAATGCTGTTGAATCTTTTTCTATTTTTTTTTTCTTTCACTTAGATACTTAATGGACATGAAAATTGCTTCGTGTTTGGTGCTGTACTTTGAAAAATATTTTAATTGTGGATTGTTTGTTGAGTTTTAAGTATGATAACTTGTGTGTAGTACTTTGGTACTGCTGATGCAAATATTGATCTTAAAGCTTATTTGTTCTGCAATTTAATCTTCATCGCATAGCATTTGATATTGTTTTAACTAACAGGACTTTGGTGTGATATAATGAAAACTTTGAATTTTTATTTTTGTCGAAATATTCTACTTATGAAGCAATTGTGAAGTATCGCAATCAAGCTCAGATCTATAAGTTTTGTGCCCCCTGCAAAAATTCAGCAGGGCCCTTAACTACCTACTGGATTTCTGTGCCATTAAGGGCCACATTGCGGATTTTGCAGGTAAGTAGATCCTGGCCTGATCGCAATACATATATGACATCTGAATTTTTTTATTCTGTTGCATGTAATAAAATGGTAATACTGCATGGAAGTGCTCTTTGTAGTTGACAAATTCATAGTGAAATAAATTTGTAAGCAAGTGTAATCTTAAATGCATTAAGATTGCTGAATAAATTTTCTTCCTTTTCCATTTGACTGAATATTTAATAACTAGGATGTTCTAAATATTTTTTATGTGCCCATCCTCCCCCCCCCCCCATCTAGAAAATAAAGCAAATTTTAGAAGCATTTTATGTTATTTCAAAACTGTTATGTTTGATCACAGTTTGACTAACCTAAAGTGGGTAAAGTAGGCTCTTAAAAATGCAATATATGAAAGTCGTACTACTTACTCAGGTGTGCCCCTAAGAGCAAAGGCCCCTCCCCCCTGCTCTTAAATGCCACAAAGCTTCTTTTCAAGAACATAAAATTACCAAAATGGAGTTAAAATCCTCTACAATTACCTGCCCCTCCCTCCCTCCTCCCTAAAAAAATCAATAAATAAATTCAATGATGTAGTATGCATTATGAACTCACCTTGTGGACATTCCAGACATTATGATAATTAAACTAATTTAACTAATAGTTGTAATTAAGTAAAAAAAATTACAGTATTTAATACTTTTACATAACTGCTAAGTATTAATTTAATATCTATTGGAGAAATATACTTTATTCACAATAAAGGGACTCCTACAATTTGAAAGGGGCCTAAATCATCATATGGTTATTATAATTACTACTGTGTTCACTGATTAAATATATTGTGTTTTCTGCAAAAAGAAAAAAAAAAGAAGAAAGCTTTAAAATTGCTATTTATATTAAGAGGTGTGAAAAGATGTCTTGTTGCCCTCTTTATCTTTATAAGTACTTATTAACACTCATAACAGTCTAGTTCACCTGTTTATATTTTCTGAATCTTAAAATGTGCAATTTATAAATTAAATAATAATGAAAATAGTTTTGCCAGAAATTTTTTTGCATAAGATCTTTTTTTCACCCCCCCCCCCCCCCCCCCCCCAATGTTTTGAACTAGATTTTACACATGACTTCATACTGGGTTAATATTTTCGTTTATATTTGGAATTTTGTGACTCATAAATCAATTAGTTTATACAGATAAAAAAGCATTTTGAAAATTGGTTCTCATTTATATCAGATTAAGTGAAAAAGTACATTAGTTTAGCTGTGAAATTATGCATGACAAAATTTTACAAGAGATAATCAATTACTTGTTTCGCTTATTAAATCTGTGTAAAAAATGTATACATGAAAATAAAAATATATTTCTGTGCCACTGAAGAATATTGTAATAAAATTCTAATGCATACACATAAATTAATACTCCTTGATGTACATATTAATTTGTTTTAAATTTATCTGTTGATGTTCCTAGTTGATTTTATTTGATAAAATTATAATAAACTAATTTGAAATAATCATTGTTTTTTTTTTAGTGTGAATTATTTTTTCATAAAAAATACTCAAATTGTTGTTTTAAATCAATTTTGTATTGCCTTTATTTGTTTACATAAACATTTTGTTCTTTATTTCTACATTGAGCTTGTAGATTACGTATAAATTCTTGCTTTATTATGAAAGTCTAATAATGACGTCTCAACGGCCGGTGAAATCCATGAAACATCATTTCATTGAACAGATTTATTGGGCTACAATGACCTTGTTTAACAGTAACCACTGTTTTTAATTGCAGGCTCATCCTCATTTAAGCTTGAAATTAGTTCAAAACAATTAAAATTTACATTCTAATTATCTAAAAAAAATTCAAATAAATTTCATTTACCGAAAAATCAGCTCTTTCTACTGATACATAATTTAATATGTATGAGTATTTTTTCACCCACATGTTCTAGGATTTATGGGAAGTTTTTGCTTAATATTGTTCCACATTAATTATTAGGTCTAAGATAAGATATAATTAAGAATAACTGCCCCTAGAATATTAAGATATAATTAATACCATTTAAAAATATTGAGTTGTCAACAGGTATGACGTTGCATACAACTTTTGAAAGAATCCAAACTCCTGAAGTGTGAAATTAAATTGAAATATTTTATTGAAATTGCTGACTGGTTCTGCATTTACTCAACCAAGCTCATTCGAAATTCAATTACGCTCCCAATATATATAAATAAAACAAAGAATATATTTATATGTGGTGCATGTTCTCTATACAAATCCACAGTTTACGTCGGATCTCGACCAAATTTGCAGGGAGGTACTTGAGCACCCCAGAAGGAATGTAGGGGGTTTTCAAACACCAAAAAAGTACCAAACCGTTCAGGTTTTAATTTTAGAGCCTAAAAATGGCATTTATGGCTGTTTCTACCTGAAATAATTATCCGATCAGTACAAATTTAGTGCCATTCGAAAGCTCACGAAAAATATTCCCGAAATTGATTTAATTGCTTCGAATTTTAAATAAAACCAAGGCTGTAAAATCATTGGGACATTTTTTTAAAAGCATTTTTAAGCCTAATGGAACATAAATTCATCTCGGGGAAAAATTATCGTTTGCGCCATCTCATTTTAAATTAGCATTTAGAATGTTGCACTTTTTTTTCCCTGCTGTGACAAAAATAAAATCTTGTTTTTGTTTTGAGGTAAAAATTTCATATTTGAATAATTATTTGGCGATTTAAAATTATTTCCTTTTTTTGAGCAATCACGATTGCTTATTTTTCTCATTTGACTGTTTTTGGCGTTATGCTGATTTTATTTTCCCACCAGCACCCCTCTGCAGCATCACCGTCGACCGGACCGCCTCACGATGCTGCTCCTCTTGCGAAAACCGTCTCCAGGTTGCGTCCATATCCTACACACACATGCATACATACACACACCTACACATACACACACTCATGCCTGCACACAGACACAAACACATGCCTACATACACACACACACACACGAACGCCTACACACAGACTCAAACACATGCCTACATACACACACACACACACACGAACGCCTACACACAGACACAAACACATGCCTACATGCACAGCACTGCATACACAGCACGCACATACATGCATACATACACAACACAAACACACCCACACACACTCGCAGACATACACACACACGCTCGTGATTGCGAAAAATATAATTTAATTTAAGATGCCAAAAATTCAAATGAGTATAATTTATTTTTTTTTTTGTACTGCTATCAGAAGATATCAGGAAGGTTGCGTTTAATTAATTTGGGAATTTTTAATTTGCCATTTTCTTTCTTTAAGAATGATTATTTTGACTGGAAATCCTACAGTATTTTTTTTTCTCTAATTGAAGCTTGATTGTCTTACATGCGTCACTTGACATAACTTTTATTTTCGAGGCAGCCGTGCAATGCAGCTAGTGATAGAATATATTTTGATGCTTAAGATCTGACCCAATCACTAAATTTGGGCAGTTATTAGTTCCAGTGGCGGCTAATGGGAGGGGGCGTGCCTCCTCACTTTTTTTAGACAATAATTTATAACTTTTTATTTCTTTTCTTTTCTTTTTGTTCGTATGTGCTTGAAATTTAAAAAAAAAAGGATGTTGTATGCAGAAGGGGGGGGGGGGGGTGGTCGGGTAAAATTTTTAAAGGTTGACTTTGTTACATTTCCCCCCCTGAAATGTGCATCCTAAACAATATTCTCTATAAAACCTATCTGAGAAATACAGTGGGGAAGAAGAGATTTTAATTCGAAAAAAATAATGATGTTAGGGTAAATCTTAATTTCTTTTAAAAAGAAATCTTTGAATTAAAAATTTTCAATAGTTACAGCAAGTAACCCCCCCCCCCCCCCCCCCCCATTTTTTTTTCTTCTTTTTCCAAGTTCGTCTGAAAATAAAAGTCTCTCCTCGGAATCCGCTTTTTCCCACCAAAAAATACATTACGGAACATCTCTACTTTCATTTTTAGATCTTCAATTTCGCAAAATTGCCTGGGAAAGTCTCAGAATACCCTTACAACTTCTCTTAAAATTTCGAAAATCGCTTAGTAGCGAGAGAGCGTTTGGTAAGGGTTGGGTAAAGGGCGATATGGTCGTCAGCATCTATAATATGATCCGTCATCCGTCCCAGATTACAAAAAACTCCAGAAAGAAGGACAAAGGACTTGAAACAATATGAAAACGGAGCAACAGGTGTTTTGTGAGACAGGCATGACCAGTGATACCCAAGCCAAAACTCAGTCTTCATTTTATATCTCAGCCGTTTGGTAACTGATGATTTATTTTCTTTCCAAGACTTTTGAAATGAAGGAGTTATATCTCAGCCGTTTGGTAACTGATGATTTATTTTCTTTCCAAGACTTTTGAAATGAAGGAGTTGTTGCAAAAGGGAGAGAGCTCCAAATTTCAGTGCGTCCACATTAAAGCCTTAAATACCAAATCTCATTTAAAATTTTATGATTGCTCTTGTATAATCGTACTGCGAAGCATTTTTTACGGGATTTGTGAAAATATTTTGATTAAAAAAAAGTGGATTTATGTTTTAATCTCTAATGCAGACCTCTTGGTTGCGTTTGCCCGACCTCGACCGGTGGCCACCAGTCGAGGTCGGCGAACGCACCCTTAGCTACTTTATTTTTGCAGCAAGCTCTTCAATTGTTCTCAGAGAGAGGTTCTTTTTTAATTAATTCCTCTGTCACAGGGATAAACTGTAAAAACGATTATTTTTCTCAGGTATGTCTGTATCTATCCCCACTTTTCATATGGAAAATGAGAACATGTGTGGAGGAAAATCGTCCTTGTTATGTGAATTGGAGAGTAGGGGCTCTGCATTTTCTTCTCTCATCCGAAAACTGCGCTCAGCCACTAAATGAAGTAAAAGTTGGCAGACAAACAAAACAGGAAAACTCAAACATTAAAATCTGAGGTCCGCGTGTGAAAAAGTACAAAAAATGAAGCTTCTTACTCATAATTTTATGACTTCAAAATGTTTGAAAAGAGTTAACCTAGGCTTCCCTTTAAGCATTGAGGTAAACACATCATTCTTCTGCTGTTTATTTTTGTATGCGTTTACAGGCTGGAATTTCGTCTTTGAGATCTGGTCACTCGACGTTAAATCCCGGTTATCACAAATTTGCTATTTCAACTGCGCTTGCGCGCGGATTTAGCTTTTTGGGCTTTCTACTTTAAGATTTCATGTTGCTTGTTTATATTTAGGCTGAGCTAGAGTACCAACAAATTAATGAATGCGATTAGAATTTTTTCACAGCGATTTCGTGATATATTATATGAAACTACGGATATGAATAACTGATAATCTTTATAATGTAAAGAGAAAAATAACACTTCAATATTTATTGGTTTGGAAATATTTACTTAACATAAACGTAAAACTGGTTGTGTACTTCAAAAATTATTGGAATATGAGTACAGATATCCGTCTTTTGCGAATAGTTTACGTTAGGCGTAAACAGCTTAGTATTATACATTTTTATTTAAGTTGAGGGTTCGACATTGTATTAGAAATGCTGATATTCAAATACGCTCCTCTGAGGTTAAAAATTTGGCTCTGAAAAGGGGCAGAAAAATCAGACACCAAATCCATTAATAATTAAGACGCAAAACTGAATCTTTACCGAGACCAAAAAACTAAATCAGAGAAAGCTTTGTGATTTCTAATTTTTATCTATTGCCATTTCGTATTTATTAATAAATTTAAAATGTTTGTAATTAATTTTAGCAAGATTTTTGAAATCAGCAAAGTCTGCGCACAAGCGCAGTTGAAATGGCAAATTTGTGATAACTGGGATTTAACGTCGAGTAATCTGGTCTGCTTTTCTATTTTTCATTTTTTTCCCATTAAAAAATGAAAATAGCAGTTGGATTTTCTATCACGAGTCTCATCAAATATTTATCATCATTTGAAATTTGTGTTTGAAAATACTCAATTGAACATTATTATTGTTATTATTTTAAAATTTAAATTCTTAGCAAAACCTTGTAAAGTGGGCTAATGTGTCCATGACCGATACACGTTGTATTGCATTAAGCATACAATTTCCGTTAGAAATTGAATCGTTAAAAATTTCCGATATTGTGACTACCTTATTTTCTTCGTGTTTAGAATGAAAAACAGATCAAGGATCTAGATAACCTATAAAATTAAGTCAAATATTAAATTGACCAACTGTTGAATTTATTAAAGCTTTGTTTTTAATTTATTGTTCATTTTCCAGCCTAAAGAAGTCAAAGAAATAACAGTTCCATTCAACAGAGAATTCATTTCCAGAATGATTCCAAAAATTGATTGGGAAGTTCTTTATAATGCTGCGACCAGTGTAAGTATTTGCAAGTTTATTCCTATCTAGCATTCACCCTGTAGTCTAAATTCGACCATACTCATAACTGAAAATTTTGAGGAAAACATATGAAATTTTATATTTCTAAAATTTTTATTTCGACTCTTATACATTTGTTCACTGAACATTTGGGAACGCATGTTAATTCTTTTTTTCGTATTTATAATGTAATATTTACTTAAAATAATCAGTAAAAATTATGTAATATTAAAACTAGCTTAAAGGTTTGTTATTCACCAGTAGTTTTACATCATTATTGTCCCAAGTTCAAAGATTTTTTTATTTTGAAAAATTTACAATTCAAGCTTTTTTCAACCTTTATGGGAATTGAAATATTATTGGGTATCATATGGGATTTTTCGGAGAAAAAAAATTAATAAATTGTTTATGTGTAAATTCTTACCTGTTTGAAATTTCTGTATGGTTTGTCTGTGACTGAAATAATTTTTCCAATGTTTTAGATTTATTTATGTATTCAAATGTGGTAGCAAAATCTAATTTTAAATATTAATTGTTGAAAATTATCTAAGCTTATTACATTTCATTAAATTTGAATTTTTAGTAAAATTGTCCATTGTCCAAAGCATAGATCAGATCGTTGGTATTTTATCTACACCAAACACTAAAATTATTGTGTGAAAAATGTATGTTTTTCCTTACATGTCTCATCTTGCAGGGCCCAATGCAGGCTGAGTTTACTACCGTTTTTCGGTATCTTCACAAAAATCTGATTTTAAAATCGGTACTTTCACAAAAATCAAGTAATAAAATCAGCAGCTTAATAAAACAGACTTTGAAAAACAGCACCACTCCTATTAAAAATGCAAAAGTTTCCCAAAAATCCGCTTGGGTCTCTATTTAAAACAGATTACTCATAAATAAAATGCTATGATGATTTATATGAACAATCGCTTAGGTAACAGCTTTTTTGTAGTATTTTAACACTTCTTTTTAGCTGTTTAGGCAAGCAACCTTCAGTATAATCTTTAAGCATCAGTTATGGGGGGAGGGGGGATAGCCGTTTTTCAGATGGCTTTCCTGAATTGTACACTGTACAAAGCTTATTGAGCTCATATACAATGGTATTTTTCCTACCTCTAGGTTTTTAGCTCCCCCTCCCCCCCCCCCCCCCAAAAAAAAAACATTGTACTGAAAATAATAGTGGATGACATTTGAACTTTTCATCAAACTAACGTTTAAGTTTCTCTAATTGTTTTTAACAAAAATTAGAATGTGCCTTTAAAAAAATCATAAAACCAATGCTTATTTTAAAAAACCTTTAACAAAAATAGAATGTTGATGCAATACTTTCACAAAAATAGGTAGTGAGGAAAAAATCCTGAATTGGCTCGTCTCTTGTGAGTCATGAAAGTTACAAGCAGAAGTCATGAATTCCAAAACTCTCTCAATGTAGCATATACTCTGCTTGCACAAAATATTTGTTCTAATGTTCCAATGTAATTAGAATGTTAATTGTAATTGTTTTAAACTAATTTCATGGTAAAATGGTAGGTCAGCCTCCAATTGAAAATTCGTTGTTGCTCACAGCGGGCCTTTGTTCAACAATGCTTTTAGTAAAATGTATCACAAATTTTTAAAGAAAACAAATATGGTCCCTACAAACATACATTGATGACTGGGATGAATTAGCTGGATTAGATAATTACTCGACACTGGACAGGCAATTTAGCAGTGCAGTTGAACATTTTTAGAGCTTGACTATTACACAATAAGGGTAGTTCTCAAAAGGTGGGAACAAAAAATTTAATTCTGAGCAATTTTTAAAATTTTGAAATTTGACATTGATTTTGTTTTTATACCATACTATGTACACCTCAAGAGCATTGTATGAAATGAAATGAAATGAATGAAATGGGGGGCTCAACCAATCCAAGCACTGTTCCCAAACAGAAGTCTTAAAACAGACCAGTAGCTGAAGCAGAATTCAGCAAACACCTAATAGGATTATCATGAATCTCGCATGGTTGAAGCAAATGATGACCAAGGTGTTCAAACCTATAGGCAGAAAACACTTCATAATGACACAGGGTGTGAGTAATAGCTTCCTCCTTAAAGAGGTAACTTCCGCAAATTGAATCATTACTGACACCCATTACAGCAAGGTGCCACTTTAAGGTTTAACGTCCAGTAAGAAGACCAAAAGCCTTCTTAAAACTATTTTTGATAAGAAGCCTGTTGCATTTTTGGCATGTGATCCTCAGAGAGAATCAGGTCTGTCCTCCTTAGAAAGACAAGCTGAATATGTTCAATGTCATCGCAAGATAACCTCTCCGACGGGGAGGTTTCTCTCACAACAACCATCTTAAACATATGCACTGCTTGAGCGTAGGAGTGAGATTGATCAGTCCTTACTCTTTAAGATGCAGCAGTTTGTGCAAGGGAAGGAGTTGAAACCTCCGATTGATGACGTTTGCTTTCTCCTACCTTCTAAGGGATGGCTGTCCCAGTGGCTTTTGCCTTCTGTAACAGTCTCCCCTCTCCTGCCTGCACCTGTTGCATTTCTGTGCATGAATGAGTACCCCCTGTTTCCTTACTGCAGTGTCGGTGGATTGCAGACCAACACTCTCACCTCCTCTAGCAGCAAGGTTGCTGGGTCTCTCCTTCAAGCCAGTATCCAGTTCCAAAGGAGCTGGAAACTGGGCGGTGGTAAAAAGTCAACGCCCACACAACCACCATGTACGAGTGCAAGGCAAAGTACAATGAGGTTTTGCACGGTTCCTCGAGGGGACCGTTTAGATATCATACAATCCAGATGCCATCCATCCATCAGCACGTTGCCTCGCACCTTAAATTGGGTATCCATTATCCATTTTAGTTGCCTTTTACAACACGCATGGACTACATTGGGACTATTTTACTCTGGTCACCACATGGAGAGAGCATTGTATACAAACATAAAAAGACAGCAGGTATTTATGAAAATTAATAAATAGCAAATTTAATGATTGGTCTGTAGGTAACAGATTTTGGACATCATCATAATGTAAGTTTCAGTTTTTGAACTTTTCCAATGAAAATTTTATCTATTTTTAAATTCTACAATGGAAAATAGAGGATTTTTATGAAGTACTTGAGTGACTTTGTTAGGGTTTCATAGAATCCGAAAGAAAAACCCCTTCTATTTTGCCAGCGCAAGTGATAAAGTCGCCAAAACTGATGCTGTTGGTGAAAACCGGAATTCCCCACTGGTAACCCTTTGCTTATCGTACCCCTATAATCATACACTGTGAGTTGTCGCCATTCGAGGTTTGCATGGCTATTTTTGTGCAAGGAGAGAAATATCTAAATATTAGAACATTGAAGAATTATTTATTAAGTAATTGCTGTTTAGATATGGATTTGTTGTCGTAATTGGAAAATATTTTATCCAAAGTATCAGCAAAATAACAGATAATCATGTTCAAAATGTTGCAGAGTTATGAGCTGCCACTGTTATGTTTACTTAAATGCGTTCGTTACGATCAAAGCTTGTGATTAAAGAAATTAACATTATAATAGCCTTTTTTTTATTAAGGTTACAAGACAGAAGGTCATTTAGAATAATGACTAAATGGACAGAATTATCGGCTTCTGGATCGTAATGCAATTTGGACATCTCACATATAGGTTTAAGAAAAATGATTTTGCTTCAAAGATACTGCGTAAAAACATATGAAAACTTTAAAGTTATTAAAAATTGATTTTGAGGATCAAAAATACCTTCAAAACATTTAAATCATATGTTTAGTTCTCAAATAATAGCATTGCCCAGATCGTAACCTTTGGACATACATCAAATTTCCAACTTCCTTTTTTTTCTAAAATCGTCTATAAAATGAATAATATGTCTTTACTTTTGCAATTTGTGGAAAATATTATCAAAAAATTATTCAGTTTAAGATTCATACCCTTAATTTTTTTTTTAAACGTGTGGAAACAATTTAAAAAAAAATTTTTTTTTTGAAGGTACATTTGTTCAGTTAAGGTTTTGAATGTCTAAAATTGTGCCCTTTAGCAAACAAATATTTCTTCAAGGGTATTTGAAAAGCGTTTTTTGTACTTTTGTCCATAATAATTTTTATATAAAAATTCCTGTATTTACGTATAATCATTCTTTTTGCAGTTCAAGAGATCTCCGTTTCAAATGTTGCCCAAGCTCTTTAGTCATTTTTAAAATAAATATTTTTGTGTATAATAGTAAAAAAAAAACAGAAAATAAAGAAATAATTTAGAACTGAAGGAAAAAAAACCACGCTTTTGTACCAATATGAACTAAAAAGAAAAAATTAATCCTTTGATGTTAAATATGGTAAAATATTTGATCAAACAATTAACTTTAATGTAAAAGAGTGTGGGGGCTTCATATTAGTTGTCTTAAACTTCTTTCATTAGTTGTCCCTGCAAAAGTGCCTATAGACAGCATCTCACGTTTGTTTACATTAAAGGTAATTGCTTGGTCAATTATTTTATCATTACTTAACATCTAAAGGTTTTTTGTGTTTACTTTTTAGTAGGTACTTTTTAGTTCATATTGCTATAAAAGTATGTTTTTTTTAATTTTTTAAAACTATTATTTTAGACATTATTATCATTTTCTATTTTTACTTTTTAAGTGTCTAAAACTTACTAAGTGATTTTCCAACTTTTTAGATTGGCCAAAATAACGATCTTCCTAAAACACTTTCTCCAGATTATGAAAATGATGATGAATTCTTAAAAAAAGCACATCATGTTCTTTTGGAAGTAAGTCTGGTCAAGAATATTATGTGACAAATTTGAGGTTATTTTCTATTGTATCAGGCTTTTAAAAATAATGCAATAAGTCGATTGTATCAAATATTGGTGTTTTCTTCTAGCAATTTTTTTTTTTTTTTTTTTTGTTTTACTGATTTTTATCTTAGTGAGTTTGTTTTCTGCGCAAAATTAATTCATCTAGATTAAATTTGCAGTTGTTTAAGCAATCGACTCAAGTTCTTAGCTCTATTTCCCACTTATGTTAATGTTTTTAGAGGATAGAAAATTGCTTTAAATGTTGCGTAACATAATTTTTTTTACCTGGAAGACCACTTAGCTTATCCTGAAGTTTCAGGCAGCTTTTTTAAAACTTTTATTGTCCTGATTTTCGGTTGCTTGGTATTTAATAGCGAAAAAACCAACCACTTGACCTTTAAATGTCTCAGAAAACTCTTGCTGCCAGTTTTACCATTTGCTCCTTTACTGGCTAAGGACCTTGAGAATGGGCATTTGATTGATGGTTACCACTTCATTGGAAAAGAGAAAGAGCTAATTTACTCGTTACTATTTCACATTTTCTTAGTCATTATTGAAAGATAAGTTCTTTTCGGTGACTCTATTGGAATTAGTACAAAAACGAGATTGAAATAGAAGTAGATAAAGGGTTAGCAATGTTCCAGTGACTGTTATCCTTCCCCTAGTTAGTAGGTAAAAACACCAACCACCAATTGTCCACAATATTTTAAAGCAAAATTGTCGCATTAAAAGTTTTTCTCATTGTAATAAATTCGCATCAATTGATTATCTTTTGTGCTTTGATAGATTAGCGGCCAATTTGCTTGTCAGTGAATCTTCTTTTATGCATATTACATTGAAATTAACACAAAAATCACGCACACATATATGTAAAACATACAAAAATTTCCCAAAGCCCTAATTGCTGCTGCTTGATTCCCCTAAGCAAATGGCCTGAATATATTTCTATTTCCATGTCATTTATTGTGCTTAAAAATAAAATTTTCTTATAATTAATATACATTATAGCCCCGATTTATCAGTTGTCAAGAGACTGGAAAAAATTATCGTCAAATAAAGGATATTGTTAAATCGAGGGCATAGGCATTCAATACAGTCAAATCTGGACTAGTTGTTGTTGTGTGCACAGCTAGGCTGGCAATTTGGTGTGCGTTGCTTCACTTTTACAACTGTACCGTAATTTAATGTGAAGTCTGACTTCTACAGTACACACATGCCATAATGACTCGTTTATAGCGTAGTCTACCATTCAGGGACCGCGCTAAGCATTCGCCAATGCGCCAAATGTGATAAAATCATAAATTCGGCGAAAAAAATTCGAATTTATTGGCAAACAGAAAATTCTCCTAAATATACACAGAAGAAAAAATATCTCCCTTCAGGTGTCAATCTAGATAAAAATTAGGTCCGTTCACAAAATTCGGACCCCTAAAAGCAGACCCTTCGCAAAATTCCGACCCCTAAGAACTAACCTTTCACAAAACTCCCGGACTAGCAATCACTGAAAGTTGTTTTATCCTCAGACCACTCCGAGCAGAATGAGGCGCCCACGCGTGTTAGGATCGGAGCGGTGGAAGGATGACGTTTGCCTCTCGCCACTGTACTTGCGCCTCTCGCTGATTGGGTATCGAGTGCGCAGCATGGCTACCGGATTAGAAATTGTTGGTGGATGCCTTATTGAATGGCGCGTTTGTTTCATAGTGTTCGATGTTTGGAAACATCGGAGTTTGTTGTTAGGAATGCAGTCTTTACTTTATTAAAAGCTTTTATTTCTACTCTCAAATATTTTTAAGAATGATAAATAACACTTTAAGTTGTTTTTAACCATTTCTCCTGTGAAAAATTACATATGATACTGTGGAAAAACTGTACTTAATTTGCATTTTTTTTTCTCACAAAAATTCTTAAAAATGGACAAAAATTCCTGGATATACCCCTGTCCTTATCCTCAAAAAATTGACAAAAATTAAGTTATACTTCACTCTCTGATTAAATATTTCAGCACACAAAAATACATTAAAATGAGTAAAAGTTAATCTTTGACTAAGACTTTTGAAATTTGGCTTACACTTTAAAAATTTGGCTAATTTACAGGCGAACATTCCAAAATCCTTAGCGCAATCTCTGCCATTCACAGCATAACAACACATTCACACAAAAAAAAGGACAGGAGAGAGAAAGTACGTCCATGCCAGAGTCGGTGTTAAAACCCGGACCTTTCTGTTGCAGTAAGACTTAACTGACCACTAGACAAGGCAGCGGCAGACTAGTGAAATATATCATTAAATTGAGGAAATTGTTAAATTGAAGTTAGACTGTAATTGTATGAAACAATTATTTTTTTAATTATTTTACAATGATGCACAAAAAAAAAAAAAAATAGCGACTACAGTAATTTTGTTACTTGTAGCACAATAGTTACAACCACTGGCTCATACTTTACCTTCCAGTTATTTTGCATTTTTAGGTTGCACTAGCAGTACCCGCACAGCAATGCCCGTGCTAAAAATTTAATGGAAATCCGTTGGATGAAAAAAATTGATGCTCCCTCCCCCTCTGATGTGAAATGATCATTTTTCTTTGTATAAAATGCATACACACCTTTTCAAAAAAAAAAAAAAAAAACTATTAAAGTTTATTTGGAACTTAAAACTTTTTGTCAAATTATTAAATTAGATTTACAGTTGCTTTAAAACTATTGAGCGAGTGAAGCGGTTTTCACTGCAATTTAAAATTCTTCGCAAAATAAATGAAAAAAGACATCAAATAATATCTCTCCAATGTAAAAATAGTTCTGCAACTCTATTGTTTGTCACCAAACTCGCCCAGCAACGACGCTATCATAATCCATCCGTCTAACAAAAAAAAAGTCCAATAGAACATTCAAAAATGATCGTCAGAAAAAAAAGAAAATGTTGTACAATTCACTCGCATAAAAGTAAATCAAAAGTTTCTTTTTTTTCAAAACAAAGTGCCAAAACAATGAATTACATTTACAGTTGCTTTAAAACAATAATCCTAGACTGAACTGCTCAGCGCCTAACGTGCCAACCGACCACGCTACCGGTACCCAGACTTTTTCGAGTGAAGCTTTTTTTTTTCTTTGGCAATAATAAATGTTTCACCAAACAAACAAAAAGATTAAACTCACATTAACGGTAGCTTTCGAATCTTTATATATTAAAAGAAAAAAAGAACCATGCAAAATTATCCTTCCAAACAATGACGACAGATATTAAAATACTTTTAAGAAATTAAAATGTGAAATATGGATTTTAAAAGCGTAACCATAAAAACACGAAATAAAATAAGTTTAAGAAATTAAATGCAGAATAAGAAAATGAACAATGGATTCAAAAAGCGTAAATGTGGAAACGTGAAAATAAAATGGTTGACAACCTGAATCAAAATGACATTTTTCCAATTTGATATAAAAACGCTTGTAGCTTTTTTTCCTTTGAGGCTAGAAGCTAAGTTTTTCGACCATAGGTTGAGAGAGTTCTGGAGTAAAAAACGTCGCTTTTTCCAATGTTGTGAAAAAGAAAACTGTGGGATGATTTCTTCACTTTTTATTGATAGATTTAATGAAGAAAGTAGTGCCTAAATTTTAGATAAACCTAAAAGAGTTCGAGCTGAAAACGCAAATTACTCCCGCAGTACTTAAGTTAGAGCATTGAAACAAATTCTTTAGAACGTGGAAAATTCTACCCTTTTCAACGATATATAATATTAATATGTGCAAGTAATTTTTCACTCCCATATTCAGGAATTTATGTGAAATTTGGGCCTAAATTGGAATAAAAAAAAGAACTATTTATCAGATTTTTTGGAATTATAGCCTATGCCACTCAGTAAGAAAGTACCTTTCATATAGTGAAGGAATTTTTCAAATAGGTGCAGTGGTTCCGGAGATTACCTCGAACATATAAACACAAAAAATCCGCCCTCTCTCTTTATAATATTAGTATAGATAATGTTTTAATCTTAATATTCCAACTACAGGGTGGGCAAAGTAAGACACAAATAACTTTTTTTGTTTTCTTTTCGCAGGTTTATAATTGAATTCTTGAATATATATAATGGAATCATACAGTACACAACAGGTTAAGATTATCAACTTTTTCTGTTCTTGTCAGCAACCAATTGTTATGATGGATTGTTTGCAGCACTTTGCTGAACAGCATCCCCTCGTTGCTGTCAGTGTGAATATTTTAATAAGCACCTCTTCCAGGAAGGTTGGCCACTGAACACTTCTTCAAAGTGACTGACCAAGCTCATAGCCACACAAAAGCTGTAGCAATTTGATCTTTTTGACAATATTTTCACTACATCATAAAAATTGATCGTTGACAAGAATAGAAAAATTTATAATTTTAATGTGTTGTTGTGTATTGTCTGATTCTGTTACAAAATTTCAAAATTTATATTATTACCTGAAAAAAGAAAAAAAAAAGTGAGAAAATAAAATAGTTATTCATGTTTGACATTGGTAGTTCTTATTTGACTTGCCCTGTATTTTAGTAACCATTCAAAATTTTATATTAAAATTTCTTTTGCTGTGCTCTTTGATTTTTCTTGAAGCTTCATAAGAAGTTTTTAAAAATCTTTTGAGTTTCAACTTGAAATATGATGCTAGTTTACGATGGAAAAGAAAGTGACAGGGTTGTTTTATTTAGACTCCTGAACATTCAACTTTTTAACCCATTCCTTGCCCCGACCGATTCGAGCTCGTCGCAAGAAAATGGTTCCTAACTGCCTTCGACGAACCTATGTCGTTACGGTGTTTCTAGCAGTTTTTGCTTCAGCCAAATATGTGTCGGCGATCCTTCCAGGGGCAAAACCCTGTTATGGCGCTTCTCTGTTGGGTTCTGTTGTTTTTAGGGGAGCGGTGATCAAGCTCTTTTCCTTAGACAAAAGGGATGTAACTTATAGTATTTCACGAAACTTGTTGTAATTTATTTTATGTTACTAAAATATTAACCTTTCAAGTACTCTAGGATAGGACACGTATAATGCTTCAAATAATCAGGCATTATATTTTTATCTTTTCGTGGAAGGTTTGTTTCTTAGCATTCTGGCAATTGAACTCCTGATGAACAAGTGTGAAAATATTTCCTGACACATTTACTAATATTTCTATGCCTGAATAAAGCAAATAAACAGTTTTTTTTTTAAATCAAAAATTCACTTTCTTACACAAGCATCCTTCACTAATTTGTTCATAATCCTTAAATTTTATAATTTATTTTACACAATATTATTTTTTAAATTATCTTACATATCTTAATTTTGTACGAGTATTTTTTTTTTAATTACAATGTGTTTACTACGCTTTTTATTTATTTATATACTATTGTTATTTTTTATTATTTATTTATTTTTAAATCATGATATTTTCAAACGTAAATTATAATTTTTATATTCGCGGCGCCTTTGATGGATTTTTAGTGATACGGTTTTGAATATTTTTAATTTCACAAACAAAAATTATGATGACCACATTTACTATACGTAAAAGTTGACCATGCAAAACATAAAATAGATACGACAGTACAAATGAAATGATAATATCTTGAGGTCTTTTGTTGTAGGCTTTACTCATACGAAACAAAACATTCCTTTTCTCCCATTCTTTTTCAGGTTTTATTTATTGTCTTAAAATAGCTCCAATGTTTTAATTGCACCTTCTTTTATGAGATTTTAAAAATAGAAATTAAATATTTAGTTTCTTTCCAATAATCAAATTGCCATAATTAGTAAATAATCCAATCCCAACTAAAATTTATCCAAGTATGTTTAAAAAAAAGATAAAATAATCAGACTCGATTTCAAGCAAGATTTCCTTTTTTTTCTTCTGAAGACATGTTCCGTCATATAAGCATAAAAGCTTGCTTTGAAATTCCTTTCTGATCTAAACTGTTTTTTTGTAAGAAAATAATGTGGAAGGGTTGATCACAAAACACTAAAACCTCCTGACCATTCTTTGAAGGGAACTAACGTGCTGGGATGTTTGCGAATAGTGCTCCTTAGAGAATATAGACCTCCCAGTTGATCTAGTTATTCCTCTCTCAGCTAGGGACTTTTAGTTGCATGTACTAAAGTATCCTTTAGGGAAATAGCGGATTAGCTTACATTTAACAGTAAAAGAAAAAAAAATGATGTACTGAGATAAGAGCAAAAAGAAAAATAAATCAATAAAATAATTAATGTTATGAAAATAATTGCTTTTCGTCCTCTCCTCTATCGTTTATTATTTTCCTGTTATGTACTGTGTAAATGTATGAATATTTCAGCACATATTAGCAACCATGTATTTTATTGCACTAATTTAATTTTAATTCAGTGCCTAAAAACTATTAAAGCGAAGTGATTTTCGAATGCAAGCTGAACAGCAAAAACAACATTAAAATCCCGATAACAAAATGGGGAGAAAAGTGCTATTACAACGTAGCAAAAAGCAACTCCGTTCGTTATCTGCGGCATGCGCGTTAAGGGTTTTGGAGCTGGTCATGGAATTGGTTTAAACAAACAGAGATTTGAAGGCATCTATATTTAATCAAATATGTAGAAATCAAAGTCATTTCATTAAAAATTAAGAAAAATATTTTCTGCAGCACACTGCACTTTTATGTCAATATTTCTTTCTACGTAAGATAAAAACATTTTTGTTGCTGACAGAAAGTCAAATTTTTATAGTTATGATTTAATATAAAGATTATAACTATTCTTTCAATTGATAATCAGTTTCTTATGTTTGTTTATTCTTAGCACTGTAAAACTTTTATCTTTTTTTTTCTTTTAATAAAAATACTTACTGTACAGTAGAGCCTCGATTATCCGAGGTAATGTTCACCAAGAGTATCTCGTATAATTAAAACTCAGCTGATACAGACTCTGTCTAAATCAAGAGGGAAACGGAGGTTAAACTGGTTAAATGAAAGAAGATGTTGTCAAATATGTGAAAAAAGACATTTACTGTACATATTAAAGAATGAAAAAATGGTGTATTTCATACAAATATGAAATCATACAGTTATGAAAGAAAGGAGGTGGTCTCTGGATCCAGACCTCTCCCTTGAAGTTAAAAATCGAACTCCTGTTATGAAAATAAAATTTATTATCTTTTCTTTTAAAAAATCCCTTCACTATGTAATCAATTTTAAGTATGCATGACTGTAAGTGTAAAGTTAACCATAAAATTGATTGCTTCTATTGACATTTCCAAGTATTAGAGCTAACTTTTTTTACCTCTGTTGAGATATCTGTTGCTGGGCTACTGGTTATAGTTACATACATCATGGAGTACATGTTCCTGTTAAAAAAGTTATTTCTTTAAGTGTCCAGAACAAAGTTTTTACACACTTTTTTTTTTCAAGAACTAATATAACTCAATTAATCGGTAACTCGGTTTGTCAGGTCTCAGATAACCAGGGCTTTACTGTAGTAACATTGAAAATTGTTTATGTAATGAAGTAATCAAAATGTATGAAAACTTTTATTTTCTTGTTACAACATCCTTTCAAAAATCCTTTTTCTTGCTAGGTTGAAGTTATTTCTGCTGATCTAGTATGTCCGGAAACAGGGGTCAAATTTCCTGTCAGCGAGGGAATCCCCAACATGTTAGCTAATGAAGATGAAGTCTGATACTTTTGTTATGTGCATTTTCCAATTATGTTTTTTA
This sequence comes from Uloborus diversus, assembly GCF_026930045.1. Taxonomy (NCBI): domain Eukaryota; kingdom Metazoa; phylum Arthropoda; class Arachnida; order Araneae; family Uloboridae; genus Uloborus; species Uloborus diversus. The sequence goes on along the minus strand of NC_072732.1, from coordinate 156,828,437 downwards.
ACTAAGCCATAAAGTTCTTTTTTTTTTTCATTCTGAGGAACCATATTTGTAATAAATGTAAATAGAATGTGCATTATTTTCTCTTGTTGATTCTCTGGTTTTGAATGATGGCAATTCTTGTTATCATTGATTGCTTTAAAAAATATCGGTCAAAACACACCCTGTTATCAAGGGTCTGGCCAGAGGATATTTGGGTCCGTTAACGGACCCTTCACAAAAATCCGATCAACCAAAACGGACCTTTCACAAAATCCCGATCAAACAAAACGGACCTTTCACAAAATCCCGATCAAACAAAACGGACCCCCCAAAATTCTGATAAACAAGATCGGATCTGTCACAAATTGTTTATTGAAAGAGCAAATCTGAAAGCAAAATAACGCATATTTCTGTATATAAAACGATGATTTTTGGAACCTTTTTTTAAGTCAAATTAGAGGGATCAACTTATGCTCCTGCAAGCGATAAATAATTGCTACTGCCAAATAAATATAATGGTTGTTTGTTTTATCGCAGCTAATTAGCAGCGGTGTTGTTGTAAACTTTTCTGAAAAGGCATTGGTAAGCACTTTTCTCCACTCATGATTTAATAAACAATAATAATATATATCTGCGAAATGAACTTAGAACTGCAAAGGGATAGTAAGGGTGAGGAAAAAATATGATCGCTTCAGATAGGGTTACTAACTTCAAAATTATCACCACTTAGCGTCTGGCGTTGAACCTTTATAATGACTTGATTAGATAATATTCTCATCATTTTGCCAGCTTGTCAATATTTGCGTTTTTACGGTGCAGTGTGATGTATAATTGTTATTTTGGAAGAAAATTATATGGGTTTTGATTTTTCGATGCTAACAAAGATGATTAACTTTAAATAAACTCTTTTAATTACCGTTTTTTTTTCTTTAGATGTCTGCATTTTGAAAAATGCAATCTTTTAACATCCGATATGAGAATCATATTTTGTTCTTTTTTCAAGCTAACTTCGCTTTATTAGGATTCAAATAAATGAAAAGTCTCTTTATTTCTGTTAGAACTCTCAATTCAAGTTTTTAAAGCAAAATTCCATTTTTTGTTATGAGTCAAAAATTAAAATGCTGAATAGATGGTTTATTTTATTTTATTTTTTGGGTCAGCAGTGTCCACAGATATTAATGATATGTTTTTCATAGGACTCTAAAATGCAATTTTAAAATAATTTTATCAAAAATATTTCTTTTACAAGCCGTTTTTATACTTTTGATGCCTTCACTTTGAGAATTGCGATCTCTTTGCATCCGCTATGGGAATCCGATTTTTCGAATTTTTGATGATTATTACGCTTTGTTAAGAGGTAAACAATTGAAATATCTTTTTATTTTTGTTAAAATCACGGAATTTTTAAGTTTTAAACGAAATTCTGTGCTTTTTAAGAGTGTCTTGGGTCAAAAAGTTGAATGCTGAACCCTATTCTGATTTTTATTTTATTTATTTATATATTTGTTACAATTATTTTAAGTACTGTACAGAAATATATCTAGTATAATTTAATATAATGTAGAATGCTAGATAAATATTGATACTTGAAAGAGCGATGCCTCCCCCCCCCCCGCCAAATATCAGGAAAAAAAATCCAGAATGATTTTCTCGACGTAGAAGAGGAAAACACTCATTTTTAAGTTTAATTTATGCAGTTTGTGCCATCTCTAAATTCTTAAATTTCGTTTTAACAAAAAAAAAAAAAAAAATTTTTGCGAAATTTTTTGATTTTTCACAAAATTATTTGATTTTTCACAAAAAACGGACCCTGTGAAAAATCCTGGACAGACCCCTGGTTATTGAAAGAATGACTTGATTGTTCATGTATCTTTGTGTATGAAATATTTCATGTTCTCAGGAATGTATTTGTCATGTAGAACTCATAAATATTTTACAAAAGTTTTTAATATTCAACCAGGCCATCCCACGTAAAAGTAGACTTAGTGGTTAGATTTTCGCTCGAAACATAATAACTTGTGTGATAAATAAAGTTGAAGTTACTTTCTCGTAGAATATCAATTGAAAACTTAATTTCTTGTTCCAATAACATAAGATTTTTGACCTCTAGACCAGTGATCTCAAAGCTACGACTTGTAGGCTACATCCCAAGGAATCATAAAAATTGCAACTGAGCACTTAATTAAAATAATAATAATAATAATAAATGTGAGTATAGGCAGGGGGAAGTGGAAACTAGCGGAACTGAAATGTTGGTTTGTTTGATCAACTCATCTCTACAACCCACAGTGTGGCGCTTGAGTAATAACAGTGTGAGATCCTTGTTTTGACCTATTTAACTAATTTTTAAATTAATTTTACTAATTTTTAAAACTAATACTTTCATTCACTTTGATTTTTTTTCTTCCGTTTTGGTCTATCTGTGGGAGTATTATTAATTGTCTTTTGTCAACATAAATAGCGAGCACAGAATATTTGGCTATGTATGTAAAAGCGTTAAACAGGCATTTAAATAAAAGATAGTTCCTATTTGCTTGGGTTGCTGTCAGCAAAAGGTTTAATGTTTAATCTACGAAAAATGTCTTAAAAATAGAAAAATCTAGACAAAACCACACTCTTCATGATTTCTGTCACACCCACAAGAATATTTATCTTTCATGTAATCAAAAGGACAATGACGAAACAAATTTTAGATTTTGAAAGCTAAAATTCAAACAAAAAGGAAACATATATCATTTGTTGAGAAATAATTTAAACCATTCAAAAAAAGCTATATATATAGCCATTCCACTTCATATTATCCCAACCATGATGGTTCATATACTTCATGAAAAGGAAATATTTTTAAAAGATAATGACAAAAGTTGTTGCTCAAGAAGTCACATATAGTTTGTGATCTCTTAAGCAGCAAAATTTTGTTCATTACCCTTTTCAACCCCCAACACACAAAAGAAGGGGGTTATAAGTTTGACGTATCAGTGTGTCTGTCTTTGACACTCTAGCACCTAAACAGATGGACTGATTTTGAAAAAAAAAAACTTGTTTGAAAGGAGAGTTGATCGAGAGTGTTCTTAGCTAGGTTGCATCTTTGAATGACATTAATTAATGAAGGTATAAAATACCTGACGTAGATTTTTCTTTACTAATTATAAAGCAGAAAGTCTCTCTGTCAGGATGTCTGTGACGCGTATAGTGCCTAGACCGTTCTGCCGATTTTCATGAAATTCGGCACAAAGTTAGTTTGTAGCATGGGGGTGTGCACCTCAAAGCGATTTTTCAAAAATTCAATGTGGTTCTTTTTCTATTCCAATTTTAAGAACAAAACTATCATAAGATGGACGTGTAAATTACGAAATTATCATAACGTGAAACCGTAACATGGGCACAAGCCAATTGGCGAGATACGAAATTATCATAACATGGAACCGTAACATGGGTACAAGCCATTTGGCGAGAAAATTCACCATACATTATTTGTAAATATACAGGCGAACCAAAAGATATTTCAATTTTTCTATTACGGGCAAAGCCGTGCGGGTAGCACTAGTAATAATATAAAGCTTTTAAAAGGATTTTCAATTTTTTCTCTTGTAGATTTTAATGACAGCTAAGCTTTTATTCAAGCAATTGGTAACCGAATTCATTGTCGGCCGACAAGGAAAGAAAAAGCAATGATTTTAAAATGTTATCTGTTGCCAGTTTCTATTTGTTAACAAATAATATACTTGTAATGGATTTTTAATAGTATAAGGCTTTTAAAAAGATTTTCAGTTTTCCCTCTTTGATTCTACTTTTGCGACTCAGTAGGATTTTTTTTTAATTTTTAAATTTAGTTATAAACTATTTTTAACAAAATGTTTGAAATGTCATGTGCAAAACAAAATGACCGATTTCCGCGGAATGGCTTTTTTTCATTTGAATGAAAAAAGAAGATGCAAGACGACCAGAACCTGGAATTAAATCAGGCATCTGTAGGTTTCCAATCTTTTATGTTGTACTAACCGAGCTATCCAGGCTGTGCAATTGATCCCTTTCCATTGCATCCAATGGAACATTTAATTCCTAGCTTAGCTCTGGATGTTATTTCAAGTCCCTCGTGTTGAATTTATGAAATGTAATGATTAATTTGAAATAAGAAAGAATAACGAATAATTTTTTTCAGTTTCCTTTTTGATATCCTCATATACATGATACTAATGATTGAGTAACCCGCGAGTTTCAACAATAAAACTAGCGCCACGGCATGATAATTTGACAATATGTTTTGGTAATGATTAACATGCAGGGAAAGTCTTTATTGTGACAAGGCTGAACTGGATCCAGTAACTTAATTGTTTTACTGGTAAGACTGTGTCATTTCAGGGGAATGAAGAAACAAAAAAGCGATCAATTACGAGCATGAACGCTACCCAGGGCCGGATTTAAGGGAGGGCATGTGGGGCTACTGCCCCGGTGCCTCCACAACAAAGGGGCCCCCCACAATAAAATGTATACAAATTATCCTAACTTTCATGGATCGAAAATATCGGACATATATATATATATATATATATATATATATATATATATATATATATATATATATATATATATATATATATCAAAATGTTTGGATACACATTAAAGTATCAGATATTTTCGAAAATGATGATCTTTTCAAACCCTGATTAGGGGCTTCCACTCCTTCGTTGCCCCGGGGCCTCCATACTTCCAAATCCCGCCCTGATGCTACCTACTGGAGCTTAGGGTTAATCGACTGGAGTTAGGCAATTTCATGAAAATCGGCCAAAGGGTCTAGGCGCTATGCGTCACAGAGATCCTGACAGAGAGACTTTCAGCTTTATTATTTGTAAAGATAGTGCTTATTTGGTTTTCGCTGAAAAAAAAAGGCTAGAAAAAAACGTCTAATTCCAGCACTTCCCTATTGTTTGTATTGAATCCAACACACATTTCTTCAAATATCTCGGAAATCATTTCTGCAGATACTGCTGTTTACCTGCCCACGTCAGTACACATCTATGCCCTAGTGTTCCCTGTATTGTACTTGATTTGAGTGAGTACTTTGACTCTATTTCTTTTTTTTTTTCAAAATCTAATGGCCCTTTTTTTAATGTAAATAAAACACAAAATATCCACTTTTTGTTCAAAATTTCCAATCTTTAATACCACTGCCAAACATGCATTAAAACAAATTTATGCATTATTTATTTTTTGATTGGAAGTCTTTGTAATTGCACTATGCTGTAAAATTCTAAACTGAAATTACTAGAAATTAATTGAATCATCTCAAAACTTGTGCTGTTTTTGAAGTCGGTATGATGATGAAGGTTGCGAACAAAACAAGTTTTTCTTTCCGTTTTAATATCAAAAGAAATTTAATCATAAAAAAAACACTGGAAAAATATATTTCTAGTTTAATTAGTTAAAGAATAAATAAATTTAATTCTAACATTAGTAGAGCTGAGATAATAGACAGTTGAGGAAATGCTTGCACTGTGAATTATTTTTTATTACCTATAGAAACATTAAATGTAAAGCATTTTTTTAACATATTAAAAAAAAATTAAAGAGCAAAATGAATGAATTTTATTTTTTCTTTGCTTTGGGAATGTTTGTATATCTTTTATGTTCACAGAATCCTAACTGAAATCTTTGTGAAAAAAGACCCACAGTTCGAAATTAAGAGTGATCCATTGATCTCGGATCACGTAAACATCCATTGGTCTATGGAACCAGTGAAGTTTTATTCCTGTTTTCCTTTCAAAAATTACAGGCATCATAATTATTTGAATCTGTTAAGAATTGGTACCTTTATTTACAATAAAGTTTTCTTTACAAGAAAAGATTGGTTGCTTGGTCGGCTAACAAAAGTACTTTGGTGACTTTGAGTTCTTTTTGAACAAGAAATGTTCTGATGCCTTTCGTTACATTGAAAACTCCTATAAACTCTGAAATATAATTTGGTGCCTGAATGTTCTTCCTGGCTCCTAAGATTTACAATTTTTGTCAGATCTCAGTCAGGGATGGATACAGACTTGGAGGGAAGGGAGGTCATTTTAAAGAGCCCCCCCCCCCCCCCCCCCGCTACAAACAGACTTACAATTTTGGGTTCGAATTTTGCGTTCGAAAAGTTTTTAAAACTGCTTGTGTGTCAATAAAAAATCTACCTGTAACAATGCACCCAATAGAGCATAGACATTACAAATTAATTTCATAAGAAAATGAAAAGAAGTAATATTTCAAATATTTACTTCTAAAAATAATTAATGAATTGAAAACATTACTGCAATCGTTTAACATTTTATTCAAAAAGTGTTTGTACACACTAAGGATGGACAATAGTGTCAACAATTTAGGGGGGTCATGGGTTCCATGACTCTCCCCATTTATCTGTCCTTGATCTCTGTACATGATGCAATTTAAATTAATTGGTTTATTTTTTTTTTCCTTTTGGGAAAAAGTTGAGCTACTAGAGCATTGAACTTGATTCCCATGTGTGGTAAAAATTTTCAAGTGGTGGAAATTACACTTTATTAGAATTTTAAGGAAGACTCAAATGGTTTTCTTCTCTATTTGATGTATCGATAGTCATAGTAATAAAAATGATTACATTATTACACATCTTACAAAGTAATCTATATTTGTAGTTTTAACTTCTCCTTACCACGAGAACCCTTTAAAGAGGGGGCCCTATTCCACCGTAATATTTGCCTTCATTCCGAAACTGAAACACATTTTACAAGACGGTGGGGGGAAAATGTGGCCAGTTTAACCCTGAAAACAAAAGTTTCTTTTAGGAAAAGTTTTATTTTTATGTTCGGAAGAGTGTCATCTCAAAGTTCAGTCATGAATTTCTCCATTTCAAATTCATCACTGGATATGAAACAGTTACCGGAACTTTGCATGTGTTCTGTATTTGACTGACTATTAAGTTGAATTGTGGATTGTCTAGATTGTAGTAAATCAAAGTTAAGGTATGTGAGTCTCTTGGGAAGTCAATTTCTCCTGAAAAAGAAAAAGAAAATTGTTATCATGATGTTCAAGTAAATTATTTCATCAGAAATATTGAAAAAATTTATTTCAAAATATTTCTTTCATACTCATTTTTGAACGTCCATTTTTTTTTTTTTTTTTTTTGAGATTAATGACTGGCTTCCGGGGCAGAATAAGGCACATGCCACTCATTAAACACCATCAAACACTGATTATAGAAACGTTCTTGCATATCTTCCCAACAAAAGTTCAAAATGTAGACATACAGTCAAATTGCAATAATCCGAAGACCAATAACTCGAATATTACTATAACTCGAAGTTTTTATCAAGTTCCGACCTCTTTGTCTTTAATTCCATGCTAATTATTCTCAATATCTCGAAGTTAACTTCCTTTATCTCGAAGTTTTTTCAAAGATGACTTGAAATGTATTTTGAAAGAACGAAAAAAAAAAAAAACAAACAAACAAGTGACTATGAGAGAAAAATAAATTCACCTTCACTTGCAATTCTTGCACAATAGACCTCTAAAGCAAGAAAAGCACCTGTTGAGACAATGTGCGATAAAGGAGTTACACATGCGGAAATGAGTTAGCTTGTTTTCTTTTGTTGTGCTGTACTATTAATTTGCTTCTAATCTATCAAGTTGTCAACTTATTGTACCTTTATTCAAAGGCTAACCCAAGTTAAGTATTCTGTCAGTGATATTAAAAGAAAAAGAGAAACTTCTAAAGCGGTAGAATCCATGAATCCGAATTTGAAATGAATGAACATGTGCACATTTCCTGAAGCAGAATCAGCTCTATTCAAGTGGTTCCAGCAGTATCGAAATCAAAACCATGCTGTTTGATTTTTTTTTCTTTCAACATGTTTGGTTAAACTGCATATTGGGCTTAAAAAGTTTTAAGTTCTGTAATTTTGTCTGTTATATCAGCTACGAATTAAAATATTCTATGGTTTTTAATATCAAAAACCGAAACTAACGGTAAATCAAACTTTTAATTAGTGGAAGTTTTCTGTCGGTTCCTTTAGATTCGAGTTATGGTGAATTGACTGTATATAATTTTTTTTTTTTTTTTTGGAATAATTGCTTTGCCACTGATCTAAAAGGTTGATACTTAACATGCCTCTGCAAACAGTCTGAGAGTGATATTCCCTACAAGTTTAACTAAGCATGGCTGCATTTTCTGGTCACAAAATAGTGCAGAAATATTAAAAATGTCAATTAAAACATGGAAAATTTAAAAACTTGTAAGTCACTTGCTCTAAACTATTTTTAGATAAGCAAGAATTCAGTAACGTTATCAGGGAACAATATTTTACAATGCACATTATTTTAAAAGAATTTTTACCTTACGGCTCATGTGAAACAGGTGTGACAGTTATGTGGCTTGAGGGGGGGGGGTACAAAATACAGCTGGTAAATCAGATACCTCTTTAATTTTGAAAGATGCGAGTTCCTGCACAGACATCATTTTATTACAGCTGCAAAGGTGGGGGAATACCCATTTTGAACCCAGGAGTTGTCGCTTTTTTACTTCCTTTTACAAAAAAGGAAGTATTATATTCGCGAAAAAATTTTCACTAAAAAAATCGGCCTTAATTTCATTTTGCTCACCCCCGAATGAATGTTAAGTTTATTTTTCAACCCGACCACACGTGGATATATGCCTAGGAACGTACAGACACCCGAAATATCCATTTTGACAATCCCCGAGTTAATTACGACGAGTTTTCTCGTGACGTCCGTATGTGCGTATGTGTGTATGTAATTCGCATAACTCAAGAACGGAATGTCCTAGAAAGTTGAAATTTGGTACTTAGACTCCTACTGGGGTCTAGTTGTGCACCTCCCCTTTTGGTTGCATTCGGGTGTTTCTAAAGGGGTCTTTTGCCCCTTTTTGGGGGGAAATCATTGTTAATTTCGAGGTAAACACAAGCGGTGTTATAATTTGGCGGACCCTTGGCGATATATCACCAGTCTTTTGGACGCCAAGTTTTGTCGCCAACTTGGCTACAAATTTGGCGATTTTTTAGCTTTTTTATTTTTTTTTTAAATCTGGTTTTAATTTGGCCACTGTTGGTGATATTTAGAGAGTAAACTATTAAATCACATTAAAACTGCCAAAAATGAGAAATGACATTTGGATACATTAAATTGGAGTAAAAGGAAGTCATGCAATGCACACATCAGCTCGTTTTTAAAGGGGGATTATAATAAACTTCCAAAACATGGAAAGTTAAAATTTTTGTTTACTTTTTCTTTCCCCTAGGTCCCCTTTTATTGAATTTTTTTTCTAAATCATGGTGTATTGCAGCACTTATCAAGGCTACAAGTACAATTTCTCTCGCCCCAAGACAGAGGAAAGGTTATCTTGTAGTATTTGTGATGATTATCTCCAAATTTTAAATTTTGGCACTTGCATCCCTTTGCTTCCCACTACCTCACGTGACATACATAAACTGGGAATACTACTAAACATTTTTAGGGAAGGAGGAGGGTAATTAAATCAAATCTTTATAAGTTTGAATTCTGGACATTTTTTTTTTTTTTTTTTTTTGTAGATGTAATTAGGACTCGACCGATGCATTGGCCTGGCCGATGCATCGGCGCCGATGGTTCAACAATTTAGCCATCGGCATCGGCATCGGCGGCCGATGCTAACTTGCGGGAAACATCGGCCCATCGGCCTTAAAATACATCGAAAAGCCGATGGAATTGGCCGATGTTTTTGAAAAAAAAAAAAGGACCTTTGCTGTTTTACTTTTTAATACAAAGTAAAGAGAGTTATTGTTTTGATATAAAATTGTTTACTTAAATTTCAGTATGAATTTCTATTTTAGTCACCCCTGAAAGAGTTTTTAATACTGCATTCAGATTACCAAACAAGTTAATTATTGCGTTGTTTCTTGCAGCTGGATGTACGTATATATCTCTCATAAGTCATAACTCTAAGATGGTAAGCTGTAGAAGGTAAAGTTTTCGCATGTGGGGTGCGCGTACGTTCCAGTTGTGCACTTCCTTTTTTGTTTTCGATCGGGTGTTCTGCAAAGCCGGTTTACGTACTTTTTATAGCTATTAATTACTTATTTCAATGCAAAACTAATCTAGCCTCTCAGACTGACAATCATTTGGTGATATATTGCCGAATTGGAGATTATGGAAACAAATATGAGATGGTGAAACCGGTTTTTGTGCCATTTTGGTAGATTCCTGTTGAACCGACGGTAAATTTTTAATTTTTCAATACTTGTAATATGAATCACAGTAATGCAGTCTTTTCTGTATCGCTTCAGCAAAGTTACAAGTTTGGGGCCCGTCGAAATACGTTTTGGGGCCCTATTTCTCTATCACGGAAGTTGTAAAACATTTATCATAAGCATTTTTGTAACTCTTACGGTGCCCCTATAATTATGGGGCCTCCCGTGCAATTGCAACATTTGCTATGTTTTAAATCCGCCACTGCACGTCAAAACAAACTCCGGTGCAAGTTTTGAAAGTTTTTTTCTGCTCCATGTTTATGATTATTTTAAACTCTATTTTTCACGACTATTTTTTGAATTTCCGAGAACACTTGCGTGCCCCTCCTCCCACTCCCTCAATTTCTGAAATTAAACTCTAGTACTAACTAATACTTCTGAGCTCTTTAAAGTAACACCATTCATAAAATTAGAGATTTTTTTTCAAACTTAATTTATTGTTTAGAAATAATCTAGAGCATTAATGTAAGAAATTGATTAAAGACGTTTTGAATGGTGACATAATTCGAAAATCAAAGGGTCTTTTGAATTTTTTCTTCAGAAGTGCTGAAGTAGATTCAGAAACTCTTCCGAGGCGTTGGTGGTAGCGGTTCTGTACTAAAAAAATGAGGCCGAAGTTGGGGCCGAAGTGTGAGTTACTCCAAAATCAGTGGGTGACTCCTCCCCCTTTAACCTCCCTCGTCGTTTCGAGCATTTCTTAAATATTTATAGCGATTATTTATTTTGGTCAAGAAATGTCATTTTGTCATACTCGTTTCACCTATATTTCGTAATGCGCCATCTTTTTTGCATCATTAATAGTGATCGATGTTTTTTCTGTTGTAAGTAAATATTTTTTTGTATTTATATAAAATCAATGAATAAGTTATTTTCGTTTTTATAGAAACATTTCAAGGATTTTCTATTATGGAATTTTTTAAATTTCAGAAAGTTATTCTTAAATTTAAAAATTGAATTTGAACTTGTTTGTAAAGCTTCATAAAAGATTAAGCAATCAAATTGTTCAATATTATGTGTGCAAACATCAGATCAAGTAGTATATTTATTTAGTTATTAACTTGGTGTAAATATTGAGTTTGTTTATTATAGCTGCGTTTTAAGAACCTCGCTCTTTTCATGACTATTTCTTTTTTCAGCAAAATGTATGTCACTGTAATAGCTTTTATGAAAAATGCAAACTTTTCTTTTCATAAATTTTAAATAGGTACAAAAATATTCCTATTATGATTTAATATTGTAATTTACCTGTTACCTTTTTTGGTTAATTTGATGACTAAAAAATGTCTACGTGCAATCTTTTCACTTTAATTGCGTAATTTGTTGACGGTTTCATAGTTTTATTCTTTTTTTTTAATGATTAAACAACATAATTAATTGTTTTTAAACTAATTTTAGTGTACCTAAATCCATACATTACTACAATATTACTGAAATCTTAGTTATATGTTCAATTAAAAGAAAAGAAAAATGAAAAAAAAAAAAACAAATCAATTGGTTATTAAACAGTCTTTTTGTTTTTCTTCCTTTTTTTTCTTTCTTTTTTTTTAGCTGTTGTTCTTGCTCTTTCATCATACAGCAGTCAAAAAAGGAGAAGCATAACTACACCCTATACATATTGTACGTAGTACGATCCAAAAGTTCGGGGACAAGCTGTATAGAACCTTAACCAGAATAGTTCACATTACCGAAGCACATCCAACTTCAAAAGATCACCTTGAGGGACTATGTACTTCGTCCAGTGTTCATATAACTTTTGGAAACACTCCTGGAAGCCATTTTTTGCTACCTTCTGTGGTGCAGCTTTCTCTTCTCCTGACGGAAGAAAACGGCGTCCTTGCAAGTGTTTTTTTGCTGGGAACAGGTAGAAGTCACACGGAGCTAAGTCGGACGAAACGTTGTGTTATTTGTTTGTCATATCAGAGTATTGACCAATCGAACCGTGCATCCTCAACATGAAAGTCGCCTTCTTCCCCACGATGAAGTTAAAAGCAGCAACGCAAGAGGCCTTACAGGAGGTTGCGTAAAATGTCTTCCAGGAGTGCTTCGAAAAGCTATACGAACGTTGGCAGAAGTGCATAGTCGTCCAAGGTGACTATTTTGTAGATAGATGTGCTTCGGTAATGTGAACTACTCAGGGTAAGGTTGTATACAATTTGTCCTGAACTTTCAGATCATACTACGTAAGTATGTGTTTTCAACTTACTATTTCATAACGTTTTTGAGTGACGCAAGTTTACGCGCATGAAGACATCACAAGAGAATTTGCGATAATTAACTGAGGAGGCGTTCAAAATGGATATATCTATATGTTCTTAAATACATATGCATGTACAAATGTGCCGGAAAAACTTGTGAACTTTAAACTGGGTGATCGTAAAATAGAAGTTTAGGTCGAAATCTGATTTTTTTTTTTTTTTTTGTGATTATACGATTCCTTATTCGTAGAAAGAAAGTAAAATGAAATGAATCAGCGATCCTTTAAATCCCTGATAACTTATCCATTTATTTCTGTTTGATTTTTTTTTTGCAATCGGCCGACGGCATCGGCCATCGGCAATCGGCCATTTGGAGGAAAACAATCGGCCATCGGCCATCGGCTGTCTTTGAACAATCGGCCAACAATCGGCATCGGCCCATCGGCCAAAAAATGCCATCGGTCGAGCCCTAGATGTAATGGCCATGGACAAAATCATCACTAGCAATGTTTTAAAATTCCATAACATGCAGCCAATGATCCGTCAAAGTAATAGAAACTATAAAATTTGAACGTACTTTTGAAAACAAAACCCATTCAAAATCATTTTGTAAAAAAATCAACTGGAGCTATGTTAAACGATTGAATTGACCAACAATAAATGCATAATTAGTAGATGAACTTTAAAAAAAGTATGTGTATCTGCACAACACTTTATTACACATTGTCGCTTCAAAGCGGAGCAACAGTAGGATACCTTACTGGTTATTCCTGGGATTAGATGTCTAACTGTCCCTCTGATGCGACAATATTATAAAAAAAGTTTCTATACAAAGTTACCGGATCTATTCCCACTTCTCGAAAAATTCCCGGATCCCTTGCATTTATACATCTGATGCATAAAGCATAAATTTAATTTTTCGTGTTTTTAAAATCTGTAATTTTTAACTGTGCTTAGTTTCATTTTGTCTCCAATATTTGTGAAAATCCAAGGACAATTTTTAAAAATTTTTAAATGCTTGCAACGACATACTTCGCTCAGTGATGGAAGCACACATTCGATCCCCACTGGGCAGTTGAATGAAGTTCTGCATGCATGGTACCGGGTCAAACCTGCTGGAAGAGGAAATCTGTAGCCAGACGTGGCAGACGGAAGGATCTGCTTTCTTGATGATGAATTCGCATCTCATTATCCGAGGTCCTGCAGACTGAGGATTGAAGTATCCCAAGTGAGAATCCACTTCCTGGTAGCAGCGACTTTGAGGTGGTGGCATTTCAGGTCTCACTGCATTTAGGAATGAATAAAGGTTGATCTTAGTCCCAAGTGAAAAATACGCAACTTTGATTTACACAACGCACAAAAAACTTATAATTTCTTATTTTTTTTTGTCATTTTACAAAATACTGTTCCAGATACTTTGAAGTTAATCATGTATAGGAAATGAAACACATATAATATTGTAACGGATCCGGTGCAACTTCCAACTTTCTTGAAAGGAGGACACAGTTCTTGAGGGAAACACAGGAAATTTATTTATGCTATGTACAGGAAAGATCATCAACAACTGCTAAATTAATCATCAGCAATTAAGCAAATATCACACAACACCGTAAACTCAACGATTATTTACTTCCAAATACGAAAAACAAAACAGCGAAAAGCCTCGCAATAAACAGAGCTAATACACTCTCAGTACAAATTCTCAATCGAAACTAAACTTTTTATCATGCATAACGGCTTTTTATACACACCGAAAGAGATCTCTCAACTATTCCAGAAAATGCTACACCGTTCCACACTTTCTTATTTCATTCACAAATTTTATCAATGAAAAAAAAAAGAATAGGGGGATCGTATACTTCAGCCGAATGTATAAGGGCTGTATATTCATTACGGGAAACTATTTACAGGTTACGTTACTACAATAATTACTATTTACAGAATTTGTAACATTGCCCCCTTCCCAAGGACTGCACGTCCCGGGCAGTACAATCCCCAGAAAGGGTGCCAAACTTCTATCACAAGTTTACAAATACACACATTAAATAATAACCAATAATGCATAGAAAACACAATAATAACGAGAAATATAACTAACCATTAAAAGCAAAAATTATCTACAACTTTTATGTTATCAACCATGGTTGTTTACGTAATACTCATGAACTATGGTCATAGTATGGGGCTAATCGATCATAATGTACAACCCTAGGTTTTGAATTAGGTGATTTTTGGATCCTCACTACGACGTCATTCAGTCGGTTAAGGACTTTGTAGGGTCCATCCCAATGCGACTGCAATTTGGATGAAAGACCGTTCCGTCGGATGGGATTCCATAACCAAATCTTGTCGCCTTCGTTGAATTCATGTCCAGTAGACCTTGTGTCGTATCGGGTCTTCATCTTCTCCGCGGCTATGTTGATTCGCTCTCGTGCAAAGTTATGAACGTCTTCCAACCAGGCCTGGAGATCCTGGATGTACTCCTCAGGCGATGAAGGCACATCAGGAGGACGACCGAAGACGAGATCACAAGGTAGCCGAAGCTCTCGTCCGAAGAGCATCTGAGATGAGGCATATGTGGTAGTCTCGTGGACAGCACTGCGGTAGGCCAGCAGGAACAAAGGTAGCTTCTTGTCCCAATCCTGTTGATTTCTGGAGACCATAAGCGAGAGATTGTTCAGGATTGTGCGGTTAAATCTATCCACCATGCCGTCTGATTGTGGGTGTAGTGGTGTTGTCCTAGTTTTCTCAATTCCGAGCATTTGACATAGGCCCTTAAACACAGCAGAGATGAAATTCCTCTCTTGATCGGAATGAATCTGCAAAGGTGTTCCATATCTCGAGATCCAATGTTGGACTAGAGTCTCTGCTACGGTAATAGCTTCTTGATCTGGAATGGGATACGCTTCGGGCCATTTGGTGAAATAGTCGATGGAAACAAGAATGCATTTGTTCCCATCAGCAGTTCTTGGTAGAGGACCCAGGATGTCGATCCCAATTCGTTCGAAAGGAGCTCCAACGTTGTACAGATGTAGCTTCCGTCTGCTTCTTTTCTTCGGTCCTTTACGAGTAGCACAGGCGTCACAAGAATGGCACCACTTCTCCACGTCATCCTTCACCTTACTCCAGAAGAAGCGCTCCCAAACTTTATTGAGGGTTTACAAGACACCAAAATGTCCTCTAGTCGCACTACTATGTATTTCTTTCAGAACATCTGAAATCCTTGATCGGGGAAGTAGTAACTGCCACCTAAATGTTTTGCCGTCATCAGATTCCCATTTTCGGTACAGTACGCCGTTCCGTAAATGGAGCGAGTTCCATAAAGCCCAGTATGTTTTTGTTGCAGAACTGAAGATGGAAACGTCGTGCCAGCTAGGGCGCCGAATGTCACCTTCCATGAACTCCAAAACTGGTTTTATGTCGGGGTCGTCAAGTTGATCTTTTCGAACTTGGTCGTCACTCTATGGATCAGGTTCTGATGATGTTGGAGCCACTGTCACCTGATAGGCGGTAGGGCTAGTCGTTCCATACGGTTTCTCGATTCGGGAACAATAGTGGCAGTTCTGAGGACTGGGTCTCCTTGATAAAGCGTATGTATTACCGTGAGACAACCTTTTTTGGTGCTTGATCTCCATGTCATATTCCTGGAGCCGCTGTATCCACCTGGCTATCTGGGCCTTCTGGAAGTATGCCTGCCCGAAAAAAAAAAAAAAAAAAACGGGCGGGTTTTTTCCGGGATGGGCCCGGTTTGACGAACTCTGTATTTGCGTTTTTGGAAAAAGAAAATATTTTAAATGTCAAAGCTAGCGCCGCTTTAAATGTCTCTCTAATCTTTAATTGATAAATAATTATTCAAAGTTTTATACTGTCAAAACATGACAACAGAGCACTGATTATATTTCTAAAATGAATTAGAGGATATTTCCCCCTTAAAATCTGAAACTGAAATCATTTCGAGTAAGACCAAAAATTCTAAAATACGAAACGTTACAAAAGGCATTGAATTTAAAATCCAAAACAAATACATGAGCCTCCCCAAAGTTTTTTTAAAAATTTAATACACAAATAGTTAAAGAAATATGAAAGGTGGAAGAAGAATCGAGTAATTATGGTCAACTCTTTAATTTTCAGAACTAAAAAGTTAACCAAAATTATTGTCTACAATATATTAATATTACGCACATCTAAATAATATGCAAATGGGCTTACCGTATTTTTTAACACGAAGCAGTGGAATTACAATGAATTAAAAATCACAAAAACTATAATTGCACAAATTATAATACAAGATATTCACCGCAAGAACCGAAATGGGGAATAGCAAATTTCTTGTGCCTCGTATGCTCAACCTTGTGTAATGTATACACTGGTGTGCAAAAATTAAGGACGAGACGGTTTTTTCAATATAACTTTGTACAAAAGCTTTCCAAATCAACACATTTAATACCTTAAGATCTCCAATACGTAAGGACATGTGTAATGTAAGCAACACTTACTAAAAGAGAAATCAGAGGGATAAAAAGAAGCTTTATTGAAAAAGTAGCATGGAGCGCAATGCGACTGAAGGCCGAAACATCCCTGTGATGGGTGTCCAGCAAGAAACATCCGGTCTTTAGTAGGGGATATGATCTTCCCCGACTGCTAGGCAAGTTTCACAGCGTCTGCCCATGCTGAGAATGAGGGTGTCAATGAGTTGTGGAGGCATTGCTGCCCATTCGTCTTGCAGGGTCATTCGAAGCTCCCGAATCGTTACTGGTGGTAAGGTACGAGCTGCCAAGCGTCTGCCTAGAAAATCCCATACATGCTCGATGGGATTGAGATCCGGAGATCGTGCCGGCCAATCCATACGTTCAATATCCTCACTAAGAGCTGTTCAGCAGCTACTGTGCGATGACATGGCGCATTGTCGTCCATGAAAAGGAACTGCGGACCCATAGCGCCTCTAAAAAGACGCACATATGGAATAAGAATCTCGTTACAATAACGGGTCCCGTTGACTGAACCTGCGTCGAAGATGTGAAGGTCTGTACGACTACCAAGCATGATGCCTCCCCGAACGAGAACACCGCGACCTTCATACCTGTCCCTTTCAATGATGTTCGAGGGATGATTACGGCTTCCCCGCTGTCTCCAGATGAGTATGCGATGAGAATCGCTACTCAGACTGAATCTGCTCTCATCTGTAAAGAGTACTCGTCCCCATTCATTGTCTCTCCAATTCCGGTGTTCCCGGCACCACAGAGAACGCCTTCTCCGATGGGCAGGCGTTAGAGGTACACACCGTATAGGGCGTCGTGCAAACAGACCACCACCGTGCAGTTCCTGGTTATTTCGTAAATTTTTGGGTTATTTTCTACATGAGACTTTTTTTATGCGGTTCCTATCCACCTTATTAAAACAGGTTTGGGTATAAATCCTTAAACGCTCTTTCTCTGCTGGCGACGCGTCAAACTTAACCCCCTTCCTTTGTGTGTCGGGGGTTAAAAATTAGAGGAATGTGGGGCGAAGTGACATACAGTCAAACCTTGATATCTCGAACCTCCTTATCTCGAAACCCTTGATGTCTCAAAACAAAAATTTTCCCCCAGCATTTTCTATAAAAACCCCTATGTATTTTCCATAGTTATCTCGAAATTTATTTTTCGAAACCCTTGATTTGTCGAAATTTTTGCATAGAAGCAAGTTTCAATTGTCGTTTTGCTTTGGCAATTTTTGTAGCAAAACCAGTTCCAGAGAAGATTGCTTAACGTTTATCATTCCTTTTCTTCGAAATTTTGTGAATAGGGGACTGGAGCAAGATAATAGGAGAGTGTTGGCATGAAGGGGGTGCAGTGTTTTCCCCAGAGTTTAGAATCTTCGTGCATTTCTCTCGAACATGTTGTCCACTGAGGAAAGGGGTTCGATTTTTCTTCCGTCAGTTTTCAAGCGAAAACGGAAATTGCGTTCCTCGTTTTTATCATTCAGCTTTTTTAACTTCTACAAAATGGCTGCTGGAAACTTTTTGAATGTGAAAGTACTGGTTAAAGATAAAATTAGAATTTTTAAATTTTTAGGTGAAAAAACCAAGTTGAAATTGTTGTTCATTTCAAAATCTCGTCCTGTGCACTTTCGACAATTAGAAAATTTCAAATCTAGTGAAATATTGAAGACTACTTTATTGATCGTAAATCGAAGTCGTCCCATAGTAACATATATAAATGCATATAGCGTACGTGTGTGTAAATGTGAGAGTTACTAGTGTAATTTTTTTAAAACTTTGATAACTCGATATCTCGAAATTTTTCCCTGTCCCGAGAGATTTGAACTATCGAGGTTGTACTGTACTAAACTAACCTTTTTTCAAAAGGAACAAAAAGGAAATTTGTTTTGAAAATTACAGTACATAAAGAAAGGTTTTTTTTTTAATATGCATTGAAATATTTTTTTTTATATTTATGGCAGTTAATTTGTACCTTAAAAAAAGGTGGAAAGTTTTCTTTTTTTTTTATGAGGCAAAGTGGAAAATAAAATATTTTTCACAAGGAAATGCTTTTTATTTGATCCCGAATAATATTGTTGATCAAATGATTGAGTAAGTAAAAAAAATAAATGAATAGATATTTCTATTGAAAACTAGTATGTTGTGGCCACACATCACGAAACTTTCTTCTATATATATTTCTTATGAACTCCTATCCCATCAAATGCTTGAGGAGAAAGGAATATTCCCAGAAAAAATAAAATCACGCACACAAAAAACTTGAGGACCGTCCCATTTTCCGAATTATCGCAAAAGCAGAGCAAAGAGCGAAAATTGAATGTTATTTTAAAAGCGTTGCTTGAATTAATTACAAATATTTTATTTGTTAACAAACAAAAAAAAAGATGGCAACAATTAAAAATTTTAAATGATTGTGATAATATTTCCGATACAATTAAAATCACGAGAAATACGTAGACGACGGTCTATTACGATTTATCTTTCTTATTGTTGCATTAATAAAGCTATTTTTATTCGCAAAAATAAATAAATAAACAAATAGATAAATAAAAAAAATCAGCACCTTTTAGAGCGATCGGTACCAAAATTGAACCAATGCTTTTTTACATATAGGTTCACATTTGTTCCAAATTTCATCCAGAACATAGCATTACTTTTTGAGATATAGCACTCGCAATGAAAAAGAAAGAACATTCGACTGCATCAGCCCTTTTTCAGCTATTGACACCAAAATATAATCAACTCTTTTACCCTCTAAGGGATACTTGTCGATAAATTTTTGTTTGATTTTGTTCATTTCTTGAGATACAGCAGTCACAATAAGTGACGACAAAAAACTTTATATAGCTCAACCCCCGTTCGAGCTATTAACACCAAAATGAAATCAGGTGTGTACGTATAAGGTGTGTACGCATTTTATACAAAGAAAAATGATCATTTCACATTAGAGGGGGAGGGAGCGTCATTTTTTTTATTCAACGGACTTCCATTAAATTTTTAGCACGGGCATCGCTGTGCGGATACTGCTTATTAGACATAGAAGAAAGAAAAAAACGAATAAATTAAAAATTAATTAATATATGAGAAAAACAAATGTGTGAATAAAATAGTAGTAAATAGGTGAATGAATAAATACATAAGTATATTACTAAATGAAGGAATGAAAATGAATTAATTAATGAATGATTACGCAAAAGTCATTTATTAAATGAATGTAATGAACTATTTCACTTTGCCCCATCCACTTTGCCCCCATGCACGTAACTAATTCAACAGAATATCTGAAATAAAAATAAGCTTAATTTTTAATTTGAAAAAAAAAAAAAAAAAAGATAACGCCAATTATTAGTTGGAACCAATTAATATTTAAAGTGTTTATAACAAAAACTTTATCATTTTTTAAAAACAAAACTGTTTTCTTACTTAAAACAAAATACTACAATATGAGTATCAATTTTTACTTTCTTCTACATCTAATATATAGAAAAAAAGTATTAAATTCGTGCAAATTTTCGAATTTCGAATTTTTACGGGATTCGAACGTTTTGAGGTGTGCTGAGTACATTTCGACCATTTTTGGCAAATGTCAAAATCTATGTTTGTTAACAAATAAAATATTTGTAATTAATTCAAGCAAGGCTTTTAAAATAACTTTCAATTTTCGCTCTTTGGATTGCTTTTGCAATAATTCAGACATTGGGATGGTCGTCAAGTTTTTGCATGTGTAATTTT